>NW_027464743.1:300000-401725 GCF_043290135.1 Rhipicephalus microplus | reverse complement strand
TGCATCGCGTAAGCACTGCGGCAAAGCCAGCGTGAGCAGAAGAGCATTACATGATACGAAATGAATGCATGCCCAGGCCACTTGTGCATCAAAAAAATATAAGCATTTGCGACTGCTCAGGCCAAATATGCATCTTGGCATGTCCGTTTCAGGCAAACAAAAGGACAAATACTTAAATATGATCAAGCTTCACTGCATCGCAAAAGCACTGCGGTAAAGCCAGCATGAGCAGAAGAGCATTACATGATACGAAATGAACGCATGCACAGGCCACTTGTGCATCAAACAAATATAAGCATTTGCGACTGCTCAGGCCAAATATGCATCTTGGCACGTCTGTTTCAGAGAGAGAAAAAGACAATTACCAAAAGATGATTAAGCTTCACTGCATCACGAAAGCACTGCGGTAAAGCGAGCATGAACAGAAGAGCAATACATGATACGAAAAGAACGCATGCACAGGCCACTTGTGCATCAAACAAATATAAGCATTTGCGACTGCTCAGGCCAAATATGCATCTTGGCACGTCCGTTTCAGGCAAACAAAAGGACAAATACTAAAATATGATCAAGCTTCACTGCATCGCAAAAGCACTGCGGTAAAGCCAGCATGAGCAGAAGAGCATTACATGATATGAAGTGAACACATGCACAGGCCACTTGTGCATCAAACAAATATAAGCATTTGCGACTGCTCAGGCCAAATATGCACCTTGGCACGTCCGTTTCAGGGAGACAAAAAGACAATTACCAAAAGATGACTATGCTTCACTGCATCGCGAAAGCACTGCGGTAAAGCCAGCGTGAGCAGAAGTCAGAAGTCAGAAATGATTTTATTATGACATCAGGAGCATTACAAATTATTAGTATACAGAAGGAGGTCCCATAGTCAAAGACTGAATCGGGACCTCCTACAGTAATGAATATAGAAAAAAATATATTGAAATAGCAAACAGCAGTAAAAAAAGAAGCAAAAAAATACAATGCAAGCTGAAAGAAGGATAAATTAAAAATACCAAGTGAACGCAAAAAAAAAAAAAAAAGCCAGAAGCAGACAACATACAAAATAAGAATAAATCAATTCTCCTATATGTAGAAAAAATTGCAAAATCAGTCAACACAATAAAGAAAGGTAAAGCAGTGCCTCTAAAATTTTACAAAAAATTCCCAATGAGGTCAAGATAAAAAAATAAGGTAGTTAGGCACGTCAATACATCTTTCAGGACAATTCAGTTAAAAAAAAAGAAAAACATTGGAATACATAATGAACAGAAGATCAATGTCACATCTGTTTCAGCAATGAATGGTGATGAAACGATGTTTACACCTATGTTCTGAGATGGTATGAATAGGAAGGAGATTAACGGAAGTGACAAAAGCTACCCGGATCATGAATGTGATGAGAGGAACGTCTTCAGTTCTTTTTTGAATTTGCCAATGGATTGCGATGTTTTGATTGCAGGAGGTATATTATTCCAGAAATGGATTCCATTGAAGTAAATTGTTTGTTTCCCATAATTATTCTGAACCCTTGGTAAGATTAAATTCCGATTGTGGGCAAATCTTGTCAGGTTAGTATTCACTAGATTAGATGGAGGGATAATGGACACAGGAAGCAGATTGTTGATTTGCTTGTACAGTAATATTCCTAGTTTGTATTTGAAAGTATCACAGACCGTGAGGATGTTGTTGGCTTGTAGGAGTGCTATAGCATTACAGCGATGGTGACTATGGGTAAGTATTCTAATAGATTGATTTTGCATAGTTTGGAGGAAAACAAGATGACTACTGTAAGTATTGCCCCAGGATGTGATACAGTAATTAAGGTGAGAATGAATGAAAGCGTAGTACAATGAAAGTAATGTAGGTTGGGAAAATATATCACGGGCTTTAAGCAGAACACGTATGCCGTAAGCCATTTTTCGTCGTAGGAGAGCAATGTGCGAGAGAAATTTCAAGTTGCGGTCAAGTTGTATACCCAAGAAAGTGGCCTCCTCATCAGCTTCAATTGCAAATTGATTTATAAATATTGGCGGGATATGATTATGTTCACGTTGGTGAGAGTGAAAAACAACGAACTTAGTTTTGGTGGGATTGATTTGTAGCTTATTATGGAAACACCAAGCAGTCAAGCTTGAAAGATCATTATTTAATTTCTGTGTCAGAGATCGGAGGCATTTATCAGTGTTAATAATTGTTGTGTCATCTGCGTAAAGTAAGGACTCTGAAGTGGTAAGCGAAGTTGGTAGGTCATTGATATAGATTATGAAGAGAAGTGGGCCGAGGATAGAACCTTGAGGGACTCCAATATTTGTTACCTTCGGTGTAGATTGAAAACCTGACAGACTTACAACTTGACTTCTATTGAGTAGGTAATTTTTTATTAACATTAGTGCAGGACCAGTTACGCCAATGGCTTCAAGCTTCAAGAAAAGAATGTAGTGGTTGATAGTGTCGAATGCTTTGGTAAAATCAATGAAAACAGAACCTGCATATAAGCCCTTATCTATTGCTCTCTTTAGCTTTTCGGTTAAAGATAACAGAGCGAGTTCAGTAGAATAGTCTTGACGAAAACCAAATTGCGAAAGTGAAAGAACCTGAAATTTATGGAGGTATTTGGACAGGCGATTTTCGAGCAATTTTTCGAATACTTTGCTAAAGAAAGGTATGATGCAAATGGGTCGATAATTAAATATTTGTGTACGGTCCCCTTTTTTAAGCACAGGAACAACTTTGCCACTTTTCAATTCTACAGGGAAAATACCAGTTTTGAAAGCTAAGTTAATTATGGATGATAAAATATCAGAAACAGCATGTGCAATTATTTTTACGTTTGTTGGGGAAATACCATCAGGGCCAGCACTTGTTGTGTTCAGGTTTCGAATGACATCATGTACTTCCTGACATGTGGTAGGAAATAAGAAGAATGATTGTGGCAGACGAGAAAGGGGAAGTTGATAATCAGCATCAGGGATGACGTCAGTGTTAAAGAAGTAGTCACTGAAAGCTTCAGCAATCTCTAACGGGCTATCATACTTAACATTTTTATAATTAATGGTGGTGATGCTAGAGAGACAGCCCTTCCTGTTCAAAAAAGAGTTGACAATTTCCCACTTTTTCTTTATGTTTGAACCAGCTTCATTAACCTTTCGTTCATAATATTGTTTTTTAGCATTTTTCAGTTGTAATGTAAGGGTGTTGCAAAGTCTTTTGTAACGTGCAATCAGGTTTGTATTAAAAGGTTTTCGTTTTGTTTTTCTATAAAGGTTCTCTTTGGCTCTTAGCTGCTTCAATAACTTTTCAGTAATCCAAGGGTTCTGAGGACTGGCGTAAACTTTTTTACATTTATAAACCTGAGTATGGCGCTGAATATAGGACAATAATATGGATGAAAATTCTGTGTAGGCCATTTGTGGATCATCTAAGCATATTAGTGAGGACCAGTCAGTGGACATAACATCGTGAATGAACGACTCCCTGTCTAGAAGTTGCCTAATGAAAAATATGCTAGTTGGCGTAGCGTGGCAGTTGAAGCGCACGAAAATCGGGTAATGGTCACTGATGTCGACCTTAAGAACCCCTGCATCCGGTGCTACAGATAAGTTAGAGAGTGCATGATCGATCAGGGTACTTCCATTATTGATGCAGCGCGTGGGAATGGATATTAAACATTCGTAGCCAAAACTCTGGTAAACACCGGAGTAGTTCAAAGAACTAGGAGAAGAAAGGTCAAGCAAATTAATATTAAAGTCACCCATGATCACTACATTTGCGTGATTGAGAGCCAATGTGTGCATTACGTTTTGGAGGGCTTCACAGAAATTTTTCACTGATGAAGATGGGGATCGATAAATGCACCCAAAGATGAAGCTCTTGTTGTCAAGTTTAAGAAAATCGTAGTTAAGTTGAACCCAAACACTTTCGCAATCAATGACATCTAACTCTATGTCGTATCGTCGATTATAGTGTACGTTCGACTTGATATAAACAGCAACGCCACCATGATTGTTGTTTGCTCTATGCGAATATTCAGACTTATACGAAGGAAGATCAAATAGATTTTTGTCGTCATCGTTAAGCCAGGTTTCAGAGATACCGATAAGTGAAAAAGGGTTGTCAAGAGCGGATAAAAGAAGTTGTATATCGTCGAAATGCTTCCGGATGCTTCTTGCATTAATATGAATTGCTGAGTGGAACGTAGGCGAAAGAAACCTGTTAAGATTGTCTGTAGAAAAATAAGCAGCCATAGGTGAATCGACCTAAGTGACACAAAGGAGTAAATCAGAATTTATAGTGAATTTCTAACAGATTTTGGATAGGTCGGCTTCACAAGTGATGCGGAGCACCTTACTCTCTGTAGTCCGTCTGGCCTTTATCTGACAGTTGTCTGTCCACAAGAACTTCCAGTTGTTGGACTTCTTTAGAACTAGTGCCTGAGAAAATAGCGCCTTATTTTCGGGGGTGAGATGATCGTTAATGTAGATTGGTTTGTTGGTGACTCCAGATAATACAATATCATTCAGGTGCAGTTTGGCCTTCCGAGCCTTGCTTAGGAATTCTGATTTCTTCGTACGAGAGTTGAAGCGGGCTAGCAAATTCTTTGCGCCAGCTTTCACGGTCGAGACACGGTGAACAACGTCGAGATCAGTGGGTGCCAGTTTACAATCAATCTTATCACCTATAGCTTGCATAATCGCAACGCAGTTTTCACCTCCTGTCACCGGGATTCCCTTGATCTCGACGTTATTAATCCTGGAATATTGCTCCATTTGTGAGACTTTCAGAGATAATGCCGCATTTTGTGCTTTTAACGCCTTGTTCTCAGCAATCAGAGAGGCGTTATCTCTCTGCAAACTTTCTACGACACCATTCACGTACTCGGCAGTAGCTACCAGCTCACCTATTTGTTTATTGATGTCAGCGAAGTTCACACCTGATAGCTGTGCTTTGACGATGAACTTGTTAAAGATGGCATCAACCAAATTATCAGGACATTCGTTCAGTCTAGCCTCAAGATCAAGAATTTTTTTGCTCAGCTCAGCAGTAGTAGGCATTGCCCAAAATCGAGCAAGGCAGTACAGATATGTGCAACACGATTAGACGCAGAAGATGATAAGCGAAAATTATGGCAGCGACGACAGTACAACGGCAGTGCAGACGCAAGGAAAGTGGGTTATTATTACTAACCTGCGTAGTAGAAAATCGTGCGTAAGTACAAGAGCGAAGCTTCGTTGCACTGTCGCCGTTGCCAATGGTGTCCAACCGTGAGCCTCGGCTTCTTTATATGATGATGGCAGCCGATGTGAAGCCCTCTAGCGGAGCACCAGTGTAAGTATCTCCGCAATGCAAAGACAGATTGATGACCGCCGTTCCACACGTGTCGTCAGAGACAGCGCAGCAGGCTTGCTTCCACGATAAAGCGGCTGATGTCCACGGATCCTTGTCGGATGCGTTGAAGCTCGGATAACTGCGTAGTAGAAAATCGTGCGTAAGTACAAGAGCGAAGCTTCGTTGCACTGTCGCCGTTGCCAATGGTGTCCAACCGTGAGCCTCGGCTTCTTTATATGATGATGGCAGCCGATGTGAAGCCCTCTAGCGGAGCACCAGTGTAAGTATCTCCGCAATGCAAAGACAGATTGATGACCGCCGTTCCACACGTGTCGTCAGAGACAGCGCAGCAGGCTTGCTTCCACGATAAAGCGGCTGATGTCCACGGATCCTTGTCGGATGCGTTGAAGCTCGGATAACTGCGTAGTAGAAAATCGTGCGTAAGTACAAGAGCGAAGCTTCGTTGCACTGTCGCCGTTGCCAATGGTCAGAAGAGCATTACATGTAATGCAGAAGAGCATTATGTAATGCAGAAGAGCATTACATGATACGAAATGAACGCATGCACAGACCACTTGTGCATGAAACAAATATAAGCATTTGCGACTGCACAGGCCAAATATGCATCTTGGCACGTCCGTTTTAGGGAGACAAAACGACAATTACCTAAAGCTGATTAAGCTTCACTGCATAGCCAAAGCACTGCGGTAAAACCAGCATGAGCAGAAGAGCATTACTTGATACGAAATGAATGCAAGCACAGGCCACTTGTGCATCAAACATATAAGCCTTTGCGACTGCTCAGGCCAAATATGCATCTTGGCATGTCCGTCTCAGACAAACGAATAGACAAATACTAAAATATGATCAAGCTTCATTGCATCAAAAAAGCACTGCGGTAAAGCCAGCGTGAGCTGAAGAGCATTACATGATACGAAATGAACGCATGCTCAGGACACTTGGGCATCAAACAAATATCAGCATTTGCGACTGCTCAGACCAAATATGCATCTTGGCACGTCCGTTTCATGGAGACAAAAAGACAATTACCAAAAGATGATTAAGCTTCACTGCATCACGAAAGCACTGCGGTAAAGCCACTGTGAGCAGAAAAGCATTACATGATACGAAATGAACGCATGCACAGGCCACTTGTGCATCAAACAAATATAAGCATTTGCGACTGCTCAGGCCAAATATGCATCTTGGCACGTTCATTTCAGGGAGACAAAAAGACACTTACCAAAAGATGATTAAGCTTCACTGCATCGAAAAAGCACTGCGGTAAAGCCAGCATGAGCAGAAGAGACCTACATGATACGAAATGAACGCATGCCCAGGCCACTTGTGCATCAAACATATATAGGCATCTGCGACTGCTCAGGCCAAATATGCACCTTGGCACGTCCGTTTCAGGGAAACAAAAAGAAAATTACCAAAAGTTGATTAAGCTTCACTGCATCGCGAAAGCACTGCGGTAAAACCAGCGTGAGCAGAAGAGCATCACATGATACGAAATGAACGCATGCACAGGCCACTTGTGCATCAAATAAAGATAAGCATTTGTGACGGCTCAGGCAAAATATGCATCTTGGCACGTCCGTTTCAGGCAAACAAAAGGACAAATACTTAAATTTCATGAAGCTTTACTGCATCGCAAAAGCACTGCGGTAATGCCAGAGTGAGCAGAAGAGCAATATATGATACGAAATGAACGCATGCTCAGGCCACTTGTGCATCATACAAATATAAGCATTTGCGACTGCTCAGGCCATATATGCATCTTGGCACGTCCAAGTTAGGGAGACAGTAAGACAATTACCAAAAACTTATTGAGCTTCAGTGGATCAAAAAAGCACTGCGGTAAAGCCAGCGTGAACAGAAGAGCATTACATGATACGAAATGAACGCATGCACAGGCCAATTGTGCATCAAACAAATATAAGCATTTGTGACTGCTCAGGCCAACAATGCAACTTGGCACGTTCGTTTCAGGGAGACAAAACGACAATTACTAAAAGCTGATTAGGCTTCACTGCATCGCCAAAGCACTGCGGTATAACCAGCATGAGCAGAAGAGCATTACAAGATACGAAATGAATGCAAGCACAGGCCACTTGTGCATCAAACATATAAGCATTTGCGACTGCTCACGCCAAATATGCATCTTGGCATGTCCGTCTCAGACAAACGAAAAGACAAATACTAAAATATGATCAAGCTTCATTGCAACAAAAAAGCACTGCGGTAAAGCCAGCGTGAGCAGAAGAGCATTACATGATGCGAATGAACGCATGCACAGGACACTTGGGCATCAAACAAATATAAGCATTTGCGATTGATCAGGCCAAATATGCATCTTGGCATGTCCCTTTCAGGCAAACAAAAGGACAAATACTTTAATATGATCAAGCTTCACTGCCTCGCAAAAGCACTGCGGTTAAGCCAGCATGAGCAGAAGAGCATTACATGATATGAAGTGAACACATGCACAGGCCACTTGTGCATCAAACAAATATAAGCATTTGCGACTGCTCAGGCCAAATATGCACCTTGGCACGTCCGTTTCAGGGAGACAAAAAGACAATTACCAAAAGATGACTATGCTTCACTGCATCGCGAAAGCACTGCGGTAAAGCCAGCGTGAGCAGAAGAGCATTACATGATACGAAATGAACGCATGCACAGACCACTTGTGCATGAAACAAATATAAGCATTTGCGACTGCACAGGCCAAATATGCATCTTGGCACGTCCGTTTTAGGGAGACAAAACGACAATTACCTAAAGCTGATTAAGCTTCACTGCATAGCCAAAGCACTGCGGTAAAACCAGCATGAGCAGAAGAGCATTACTTGATACGAAATGAATGCAAGCACAGGCCACTTGTGCATCAAACATATAAGCCTTTGCGACTGCTCAGGCCAAATATGCATCTTGGCATGTCCGTCTCAGACAAACGAATAGACAAATACTAAAATATGATCAAGCTTCATTGCATCAAAAAAGCACTGCGGTAAAGCCAGCGTGAGCTGAAGAGCATTACATGATACGAAATGAACGCATGCTCAGGACACTTGGGCATCAAACAAATATCAGCATTTGCGACTGCTCAGACCAAATATGCATCTTGGCACGTCCGTTTCATGGAGACAAAAAGACAATTACCAAAAGATGATTAAGCTTCACTGCATCGCGAAAGCACTGCGGTAAAGCCACTGTGAGCAGAAAAGCATTACATGATACGAAATGAACGCATGCACAGGCCACTTGTGCATTAAACAAATATAAGCATTTGCGACTGCTCAGGCCAAATATGCATCTTGGCACGTTCATTTCAGGGAGACAAAAAGACACTTACCAAAAGATGATTAAGCTTCACTGCATCGAAAAAGCACTGCGGTAAAGCCAGCATGAGCAGAAGAGACCTACATGATACGAAATGAACGCATGCCCAGGCCACTTGTGCATCAAACATATATAGGCATCTGCGACTGCTCAGGCCAAATATGCACCTTGGCACGTCCGTTTCAGGGAAACAAAAAGAAAATTACCAAAAGTTGATTAAGCTTCACTGCATCGCGAAAGCACTGCGGTAAAACCAGCGTGAGCAGAAGAGCATCACATGATACGAAATGAACGCATGCACAGGCCACTTGTGCATCAAATAAAGATAAGCATTTGTGACGGCTCAGGCAAAATATGCATCTTGGCACGTCCGTTTCAGGCAAACAAAAGGACAAATACTTAAATTTCATGAAGCTTTACTGCATCGAAAAAGCACTGCGGTAAATCCAGCGTGAACAGAAGATCATTACATGATACGAAATGAACGCATGCACAGGCCAATTGGGCATCAAACAAATATAAGCATTTGCGAATGCTCAGGCCAAATATGCATCTTGGCACGTTCGTTTCAGGGAGACAAAAAGACAATTACCAAAAGATGATTAAGCTTCACTGCATCGCGTAAGCACTGCGGCAAAGCCAGCGTGAGCAGAAGAGCATTACATGATACGAAATGAATGCATGCCCAGGCCACTTGTGCATCAAAAAAATATAAGCATTTGCGACTGCTCAGGCCAAATATGCATCTTGGCATGTCCGTTTCAGGCAAACAAAAGGACAAATACTTAAATATGATCAAGCTTCACTGCATCGCAAAAGCACTGCGGTAAAGCCAGCATGAGCAGAAGAGCATTACATGATACGAAATGAACGCATGCACAGGCCACTTGTGCATCAAACAAATATAAGCATTTGCGACTGCTCAGGCCAAATATGCATCTTGGCACGTCTGTTTCAGAGAGAGAAAAAGACAATTACCAAAAGATGATTAAGCTTCACTGCATCACGAAAGCACTGCGGTAAAGCGAGCATGAACAGAAGAGCAATACATGATACGAAAAGAACGCATGCACAGGCCACTTGTGCATCAAACAAATATAAGCATTTGCGACTGCTCAGGCCAAATATGCATCTTGGCACGTCCGTTTCAGGCAAACAAAAGGACAAATACTAAAATATGATCAAGCTTCACTGCATCGCAAAAGCACTGCGGTAAAGCCAGCGTGAGCACAAGAGCAGTACATGATACGAAATGAACGCATGCACAATGTACTTGTGCATCAAACAAATATAAGCATTTGCTATTGCTCAGGCCAAATATGCATCTTGGCATATCCGTTTCAGGCAAACAAAAGGACAAATACTTAAATATGATCAAGTTTCACTGCATCGAAAAAGCACTGCGGTAAAGCCAGCATGAGCAGAAGAGCATTACATGATACGAAATGAATGCATGCACAGGCCACTTGTGCATCAAACAAATATAAGCATTTGCGACTGCTCAGACCAAATATGCATCTTGGCACGTCCGTTTCAGAGAGAGAAAAAGACAATTACCAAAAGATGATCAAGCTTCACTGTATCGAAAAAGCACTGCGGTAAAGCCAGCGTGAGCAGAAGAGCATTACATGATACGAAATGAACGCATGCCCAGGCCACTTGCGCATCAAAGAAAGGCATTTGCGGCTGCTCAAGCCAAATATGCATCTTGGCACGTCCATTTCACGAAAACAAAAGGACAAATACTTAAATTTGATCAAGCTTCGCTGCATCGCAAAAGCACTGCGGTTATGCCAGCGTGAGCAGAAGAGCATTACACGATACGAAATGAACGCATGCACAGGCCACTTGTGCATCAAACAAATATAAGCATATGCGACTGCTCAGGCTAAATATGCATCTTGGCACGTCCGTCTCATGGAGACAAAAAGACAATAACCAAAAGGTGATTAAGCTTCACTGCATCGCGAAAGCACTGCGGTAAAGCCACCGTGAGCAGAAAAGCATTACATGATACGAAATTAACGCATGCACAGGCCACTTTTGCATCAAACAAATATAAGCATTTGCGACTGCTCAGGCCAAATATGCATCTTCGCACGTCCGTTTCGGGCAAACAAAAGGACAAATACTTAAATATGATCATGCTTCACTGCATCGCAAAAGCACTGCGGTAAAGCCAGCGTGAGCAGAAGAGCATTACATGTTACGAAATGAACGCATGCACAGGGTGCTTGTGCATCAAACAAATATAAGCATTTGCGATTGCTCAGGCCAAATATGCATCTTGGCATGTCCCTTTCAGGCAAACAAAAGGACAAATACTTTAATATGATCAAGCTTCACTGCCTCGCAAAAGCACTGCGGTAAAGCCAGCATGAGCAGAAGAGCATTACATGATATGAAGTGAACACATGCACAGGCCACTTGTGCATCAAACAAATATAAGCATTTGCGACTGCTCAGGCCAAATATGCATCTTGGCACGTCCGTTTTAGGGAGACAAAACGACAATTACCTAAAGCTGATTAAGCTTCACTGCATAGCCAAAGCACTGCGGTAAAACCAGCATGAGCAGAAGAGCATTACTTGATACGAAATGAATGCAAGCACAGGCCACTTGTGCATCAAACATATAAGCCTTTGCGACTGCTCAGGCCAAATATGCATCTTGGCATGTCCGTCTCAGACAAACGAATAGACAAATACTAAAATATGATCAAGCTTCATTGCATCAAAAAAGCACTGCGGTAAAGCCAGCGTGAGCTGAAGAGCATTACATGATACGAAATGAACGCATGCTCAGGACACTTGGGCATCAAACAAATATCAGCATTTGCGACTGCTCAGACCAAATATGCATCTTGGCACGTCCGTTTCATGGAGACAAAAAGACAATTACCAAAAGATGATTAAGCTTCACTGCATCGCGAAAGCACTGCGGTAAAGCCACTGTGAGCAGAAAAGCATTACATGATACGAAATGAACGCATGCACAGGCCACTTGTGCATCAAACAAATATAAGCATTTGCGACTGCTCAGGCCAAATATGCATCTTGGCACGTTCATTTCAGGGAGACAAAAAGACACTTACCAAAAGATGATTAAGCTTCACTGCATCGAAAAAGCACTGCGGTAAAGCCAGCATGAGCAGAAGAGACCTACATGATACGAAATGAACGCATGCCCAGGCCACTTGTGCATCAAACATATATAGGCATCTGCGACTGCTCAGGCCAAATATGCACCTTGGCACGTCCGTTTCAGGGAAACAAAAAGAAAATTACCAAAAGTTGATTAAGCTTCACTGCATCGCGAAAGCACTGCGGTAAAACCAGCGTGAGCAGAAGAGCATCACATGATACGAAATGAACGCATGCACAGGCCACTTGTGCATCAAATAAAGATAAGCATTTGTGACGGCTCAGGCAAAATATGCATCTTGGCACGTCCGTTTCAGGCAAACAAAAGGACAAATACTTAAATTTCATGAAGCTTTACTGCATCGCAAAAGCACTGCGGTAATGCCAGAGTGAGCAGAAGAGCAATATATGATACGAAATGAACGCATGCTCAGGCCACTTGTGCATCATACAAATATAAGCATTTGCGACTGCTCAGGCCATATATGCATCTTGGCACGTCCAAGTTAGGGAGACAGTAAGACAATTACCAAAAACTTATTGAGCTTCAGTGGATCAAAAAAGCACTGCGGTAAAGCCAGCGTGAACAGAAGAGCATTACATGATACGAAATGAACGCATGCACAGGCCAATTGTGCATCAAACAAATATAAGCATTTGTGACTGCTCAGGCCAACAATGCAACTTGGCACGTTCGTTTCAGGGAGACAAAACGACAATTACTAAAAGCTGATTAGGCTTCACTGCATCGCCAAAGCACTGCGGTATAACCAGCATGAGCAGAAGAGCATTACAAGATACGAAATGAATGCAAGCACAGGCCACTTGTGCATCAAACATATAAGCATTTGCGACTGCTCACGCCAAATATGCATCTTGGCATGTCCGTCTCAGACAAACGAAAAGACAAATACTAAAATATGATCAAGCTTCATTGCAACAAAAAAGCACTGCGGTAAAGCCAGCGTGAGCAGAAGAGCATTACATGATGCGAATGAACGCATGCACAGGACACTTGGGCATCAAACAAATATAAGCATTTGCGATTGATCAGGCCAAATATGCATCTTGGCATGTCCCTTTCAGGCAAACAAAAGGACAAATACTTTAATATGATCAAGCTTCACTGCCTCGCAAAAGCACTGCGGTTAAGCCAGCATGAGCAGAAGAGCATTACATGATATGAAGTGAACACATGCACAGGCCACTTGTGCATCAAACAAATATAAGCATTTGCGACTGCTCAGGCCAAATATGCACCTTGGCACGTCCGTTTCAGGGAGACAAAAAGACAATTACCAAAAGATGACTATGCTTCACTGCATCGCGAAAGCACTGCGGTAAAGCCAGCGTGAGCAGAAGAGCATTACATGATACGAAATGAACGCATGCACAGACCACTTGTGCATGAAACAAATATAAGCATTTGCGACTGCACAGGCCAAATATGCATCTTGGCACGTCCGTTTTAGGGAGACAAAACGACAATTACCTAAAGCTGATTAAGCTTCACTGCATAGCCAAAGCACTGCGGTAAAACCAGCATGAGCAGAAGAGCATTACTTGATACGAAATGAATGCAAGCACAGGCCACTTGTGCATCAAACATATAAGCCTTTGCGACTGCTCAGGCCAAATATGCATCTTGGCATGTCCGTCTCAGACAAACGAATAGACAAATACTAAAATATGATCAAGCTTCATTGCATCAAAAAAGCACTGCGGTAAAGCCAGCGTGAGCTGAAGAGCATTACATGATACGAAATGAACGCATGCTCAGGACACTTGGGCATCAAACAAATATCAGCATTTGCGACTGCTCAGACCAAATATGCATCTTGGCACGTCCGTTTCATGGAGACAAAAAGACAATTACCAAAAGATGATTAAGCTTCACTGCATCGCGAAAGCACTGCGGTAAAGCCACTGTGAGCAGAAAAGCATTACATGATACGAAATGAACGCATGCACAGGCCACTTGTGCATTAAACAAATATAAGCATTTGCGACTGCTCAGGCCAAATATGCATCTTGGCACGTTCATTTCAGGGAGACAAAAAGACACTTACCAAAAGATGATTAAGCTTCACTGCATCGAAAAAGCACTGCGGTAAAGCCAGCATGAGCAGAAGAGACCTACATGATACGAAATGAACGCATGCCCAGGCCACTTGTGCATCAAACATATATAGGCATCTGCGACTGCTCAGGCCAAATATGCACCTTGGCACGTCCGTTTCAGGGAAACAAAAAGAAAATTACCAAAAGTTGATTAAGCTTCACTGCATCGCGAAAGCACTGCGGTAAAACCAGCGTGAGCAGAAGAGCATCACATGATACGAAATGAACGCATGCACAGGCCACTTGTGCATCAAATAAAGATAAGCATTTGTGACGGCTCAGGCAAAATATGCATCTTGGCACGTCCGTTTCAGGCAAACAAAAGGACAAATACTTAAATTTCATGAAGCTTTACTGCATCGAAAAAGCACTGCGGTAAATCCAGCGTGAACAGAAGATCATTACATGATACGAAATGAACGCATGCACAGGCCAATTGGGCATCAAACAAATATAAGCATTTGCGAATGCTCAGGCCAAATATGCATCTTGGCACGTTCGTTTCAGGGAGACAAAAAGACAATTACCAAAAGATGATTAAGCTTCACTGCATCGCGTAAGCACTGCGGCAAAGCCAGCGTGAGCAGAAGAGCATTACATGATACGAAATGAATGCATGCCCAGGCCACTTGTGCATCAAAAAAATATAAGCATTTGCGACTGCTCAGGCCAAATATGCATCTTGGCATGTCCGTTTCAGGCAAACAAAAGGACAAATACTTAAATATGATCAAGCTTCACTGCATCGCAAAAGCACTGCGGTAAAGCCAGCATGAGCAGAAGAGCATTACATGATACGAAATGAACGCATGCACAGGCCACTTGTGCATCAAACAAATATAAGCATTTGCGACTGCTCAGGCCAAATATGCATCTTGGCACGTCTGTTTCAGAGAGAGAAAAAGACAATTACCAAAAGATGATTAAGCTTCACTGCATCACGAAAGCACTGCGGTAAAGCGAGCATGAACAGAAGAGCAATACATGATACGAAAAGAACGCATGCACAGGCCACTTGTGCATCAAACAAATATAAGCATTTGCGACTGCTCAGGCCAAATATGCATCTTGGCACGTCCGTTTCAGGCAAACAAAAGGACAAATACTAAAATATGATCAAGCTTCACTGCATCGCAAAAGCACTGCGGTAAAGCCAGCGTGAGCACAAGAGCAGTACATGATACGAAATGAACGCATGCACAATGTACTTGTGCATCAAACAAATATAAGCATTTGCTATTGCTCAGGCCAAATATGCATCTTGGCATATCCGTTTCAGGCAAACAAAAGGACAAATACTTAAATATGATCAAGTTTCACTGCATCGAAAAAGCACTGCGGTAAAGCCAGCATGAGCAGAAGAGCATTACATGATACGAAATGAATGCATGCACAGGCCACTTGTGCATCAAACAAATATAAGCATTTGCGACTGCTCAGACCAAATATGCATCTTGGCACGTCCGTTTCAGAGAGAGAAAAAGACAATTACCAAAAGATGATCAAGCTTCACTGTATCGAAAAAGCACTGCGGTAAAGCCAGCGTGAGCAGAAGAGCATTACATGATACGAAATGAACGCATGCCCAGGCCACTTGCGCATCAAAGAAAGGCATTTGCGGCTGCTCAAGCCAAATATGCATCTTGGCACGTCCATTTCACGAAAACAAAAGGACAAATACTTAAATTTGATCAAGCTTCGCTGCATCGCAAAAGCACTGCGGTTATGCCAGCGTGAGCAGAAGAGCATTACACGATACGAAATGAACGCATGCACAGGCCACTTGTGCATCAAACAAATATAAGCATATGCGACTGCTCAGGCTAAATATGCATCTTGGCACGTCCGTCTCATGGAGACAAAAAGACAATAACCAAAAGGTGATTAAGCTTCACTGCATCGCGAAAGCACTGCGGTAAAGCCACCGTGAGCAGAAAAGCATTACATGATACGAAATTAACGCATGCACAGGCCACTTTTGCATCAAACAAATATAAGCATTTGCGACTGCTCAGGCCAAATATGCATCTTCGCACGTCCGTTTCGGGCAAACAAAAGGACAAATACTTAAATATGATCATGCTTCACTGCATCGCAAAAGCACTGCGGTAAAGCCAGCGTGAGCAGAAGAGCATTACATGTTACGAAATGAACGCATGCACAGGGTGCTTGTGCATCAAACAAATATAAGCATTTGCGATTGCTCAGGCCAAATATGCATCTTGGCATGTCCCTTTCAGGCAAACAAAAGGACAAATACTTTAATATGATCAAGCTTCACTGCCTCGCAAAAGCACTGCGGTAAAGCCAGCATGAGCAGAAGAGCATTACATGATATGAAGTGAACACATGCACAGGCCACTTGTGCATCAAACAAATATAAGCATTTGCGACTGCTCAGGCCAAATATGCATCTTGGCACGTCCGTTTTAGGGAGACAAAACGACAATTACCTAAAGCTGATTAAGCTTCACTGCATAGCCAAAGCACTGCGGTAAAACCAGCATGAGCAGAAGAGCATTACTTGATACGAAATGAATGCAAGCACAGGCCACTTGTGCATCAAACATATAAGCCTTTGCGACTGCTCAGGCCAAATATGCATCTTGGCATGTCCGTCTCAGACAAACGAATAGACAAATACTAAAATATGATCAAGCTTCATTGCATCAAAAAAGCACTGCGGTAAAGCCAGCGTGAGCTGAAGAGCATTACATGATACGAAATGAACGCATGCTCAGGACACTTGGGCATCAAACAAATATCAGCATTTGCGACTGCTCAGACCAAATATGCATCTTGGCACGTCCGTTTCATGGAGACAAAAAGACAATTACCAAAAGATGATTAAGCTTCACTGCATCGCGAAAGCACTGCGGTAAAGCCACTGTGAGCAGAAAAGCATTACATGATACGAAATGAACGCATGCACAGGCCACTTGTGCATCAAACAAATATAAGCATTTGCGACTGCTCAGGCCAAATATGCATCTTGGCACGTTCATTTCAGGGAGACAAAAAGACACTTACCAAAAGATGATTAAGCTTCACTGCATCGAAAAAGCACTGCGGTAAAGCCAGCATGAGCAGAAGAGACCTACATGATACGAAATGAACGCATGCCCAGGCCACTTGTGCATCAAACATATATAGGCATCTGCGACTGCTCAGGCCAAATATGCACCTTGGCACGTCCGTTTCAGGGAAACAAAAAGAAAATTACCAAAAGTTGATTAAGCTTCACTGCATCGCGAAAGCACTGCGGTAAAACCAGCGTGAGCAGAAGAGCATCACATGATACGAAATGAACGCATGCACAGGCCACTTGTGCATCAAATAAAGATAAGCATTTGTGACGGCTCAGGCAAAATATGCATCTTGGCACGTCCGTTTCAGGCAAACAAAAGGACAAATACTTAAATTTCATGAAGCTTTACTGCATCGCAAAAGCACTGCGGTAATGCCAGAGTGAGCAGAAGAGCATTATATGATACGAAATGAACGCATGCTCAGGCCACTTGTGCATCATACAAATATAAGCATTTGCGACTGCTCAGGCCATATATGCATCTTGGCACGTCCAAGTTAGGGAGACAGTAAGACAATTACCAAAAACTTATTGAGCTTCAGTGGATCAAAAAAGCACTGCGGTAAAGCCAGCGTGAACAGAAGAGCATTACATGATACGAAATGAACGCATGCACAGGCCAATTGTGCATCAAACAAATATAAGCATTTGTGACTGCTCAGGCCAACAATGCAACTTGGCACGTTCGTTTCAGGGAGACAAAACGACAATTACTAAAAGCTGATTAGGCTTCACGGCATCGCCAAAGCACTGCGGTATAACCAGCATGAGCAGAAGAGCATTACAAGATACGAAATGAATGCAAGCACAGGCCACTTGTGCATCAAACATATAAGCATTTGCGACTGCTCACGCCAAATATGCATCTTGGCATGTCCGTCTCAGACAAACGAAAAGACAAATACTAAAATATGATCAAGCTTCATTGCAACAAAAAAGCACTGCGGTAAAGCCAGCGTGAGCAGAAGAGCATTACATGATGCGAATGAACGCATGCACAGGACACTTGGGCATCAAACAAATATAAGCATTTGCGACTGCTCAGACCAAATATGCATCTTGGCACGTCCGTATCATGGAGACAAAAAGACAATTACCAAAAGATGATTAAGCTTCACTGCATCGCGAAAGCACTGCGGTAAAGCCATTGTGAGCAGAAAAGCATTACATGATACGAAATGAACGCATGCACAGGCCACTTGTGCATCAAACAAATATAAGCATTTGCGACTTCTCAGGCCAAATATGCATCTTGGCACGTTCATTTCAGGGAGACAAAAAGACAATTACCAAAAGATGATTAAGCTTCACTGCATCGAAAAAGCACTGCGGTAAAGCCAGCATGAGCAGAAGAGACCTACATGATACGAAATGAACGCATGCGCAGGCCACTTGTGCATCAAACATATATAGGCATTTGCGACTGCTCAGGCCAAATATGCACCTTGGCACGTCCGTTTCAGGGAAAGAAAAAGAAAATTACCAAAAGTTGATTAAGCTTCACTGCATCGCGAAAGCACTGCGGTAAAACCAGCGTGAGCAGAAGAGCATTACATGACACGAAATGAACGCATGCTCAGGCCACTTGTGCATCATACAAATATAAGCATTTGCGACTGCTCAGGCCATATATGCATCTTGGCACGTCCAAGTTAGGGAGACAGTAAGACAATTACCAAAAATTATTGGTCTTCAGTGGATCGAAAAAGCACTGCGGTAAAGCCAGCGTGAACAGAAGATCATTACATGATACGAAATGAACGCATGCACAGGCCAATTGGGCATCAAACAAATATAAGCATTTGCGAATGCTCAGGCCAAATATGCATCTTGGCACGTTCGTTTCAGGGAGACAAAAAGACAATTACCAAAAGATGATTAAGCTTCACTGCATCGCGTAAGCACTGCGGCAAAGCCAGCGTGAGCAGAAGAGCATTACATGATACGAAATGAATGCATGCCCAGGCCACTTGTGCATCAAAAAAAATATAAGCATTTGCGACTGCTCAGGCCAAATATGCATCTTGGCATGTCCGTTTCAGGCAAACAAAAGGACAAATACTTAAATATGATCAAGCTTCACTGCATCGCAAAAGCACTGCGGTAAAGCCGGCATGAGCAGAAGAGCATTACATGATACGAAATGAACGCATGCACAGGCCACTTGTGCATCAAACAAATATAAGCATTTGCGACTGCTCAGGCCAAATATGCATCTTGGCACGTCTGTTTCAGAGAGAGAAAAAGACAATTACCAAAAGATGATTAAGCTTCACTGCATCACGAAAGCACTGCGGTAAAGCGAGCATGAACAGAAGAGCAATACATGATACGAAAAGAACGCATGCACAGGCCACTTGTGCATCAAACAAATATAAGCATTTGCGACTGCTCAGGCCAAATATGCATCTTGGCACGTCCGTTTCAGGCAAACAAACGGACAAATTCTTAAATATGATTAAGCTTCACTGCATCGCAAAAGCACTGCGGTAAAGCCAGCGTTAGCAGAATAGCATTACATGATACGAAATTAACGCATGCACAGGCCACTTGTGCATCAAACAAATATAAGCATTTGCGACTGCTCAGGCCAAATATGCATCTTGGCACGTCCGTTTCAGGCCAACAAACGGACCAATTCTTAAATATGATTAAGCTTCACTGTATCGCAAAAGCACTGCGGTAAAGCCAGCACGAGCAGAAGAGGATTACATGATACGAAATGAACGCATGCCCAGGCCACTTGCGCATCAAACAAAGATAGGCATTTGCAACTGCTCAAGCCAAATATGCATCTTGGCACGTCCGTTTCAGGCAAACAAAAGGACAAATACTTAAATTTGATCAAGCTTCACTGCATCGCAAAAGGAGTGCGGTAATGCCAGCGTGAGCAGAAGAGCGTTACATGGTACGACATGAACGCATGCACAGGCCACTTGTGCATCGATCAAATATAAGCATTTGCGACTGCTCAGGCCAAATATGCATCTGGGCATGTCCGTTTCAGGGAGACAAAAAAACAATTACCAAGAGATGATTAGGCTTCACCGTATCGCGAAAGCACTGAAGTAAAGCTAGCGTGAGCAGAAGAGCATTACATGATACAAAATGAACGCATGCCCAGGCCACTTGTGCATCAAACAAATATAAGCATTTGCGACTGCACAGGCCAAATACGCATCTTGGCACGTCCGTTTCAGGCAAACAAAAGAGCAAATACTTAAATATGATCAAGCTTCACTGCATCACAAAAGCACTGCGGTAAAGTCAGCTTGAGCAAATAGCCTTACATGATACGAAATGAGCGCATGCACAGGCCACTTGTGCATCAAACCAATAAAAGCATTTGCGACTGCTCAGGCCAAATATACATCTTGGCACGTCCGTCTCATGGAGACAAAAAGACAATTACCAAAAGATGATTAAGCTTCACTGCATCGCAAAAGCACTGCGGTAATGCCAGCGTGAGCAGAAGAGCATTACATGATACGAAATGAACGCATGCACAGGCCACTTGTGCATCAATTAAATATAAGCATTTGCGACTGCTCAGGCCAAATATGCATCTTGACATGTCCGTTTCAGGGAAACAAAAAAACAATTACCAAAAGATGAGTAGGCTTCACTGCATTGCGAAAGCACTGCAGTAAAGCAAGCGTGAGAACAAGAGCATTACTTAATACGAAATGAACGCATGCCCACGCCACTTGTGCATCAAACAAATATAAGCATTTGCGACTGCACAGGCCAAATATGCATCTTGGCACGTCCGTTTCATGGAGACAAAAAGACAATTACCAAAAGATGATTAAGCTTCACTGCATCGCGAAAGCACTGCGGTAAAGCCACTGTGAGCAGAAAAGCATTACATGATACGAAATGAACGCATGCACAAGCCACTTGTGCATCAAACAAATATAAGCATTTGCGACTGTTCGGGCCAAATGTGCAACTTGGCACGTTTGTTTCAGGGAGACAAAACTACAATTACCAAAAGCTGATTAAGCTTCACTAGATCGGAAAAGCACTGCGGTAAAGCCAGCGTGAACAGTAGAGCATTACGTGATACGAAATGAACGCACACACAAGCCACTTGTTTATCAAACAAATATAAGCATTTGCGACTGCTCGGGCCAAATATGCAACTTGGCACATTCGTTTCAGGGAGACAAAACTACAATTACCAAAAGCTGATTAAGCTTCACTGCATCGCCAAAGCACTGCGGTAAAACCACCATGAGCAGAAGAGCATTCCATGATACGAAATTAACGCATGCACAGGCCACTTGTGCATCAAACAAGTATAAGCATTTGCGACTGCTCAGGCCAAATATGCATCTTGGCACGTCCGTTTCAGGCAAACAAAAGGACAAATACTAAAATATGATCAAGCTTCACTGCATCGCAAAAGCACTGCGGTAAAGCCAGCGTGAGCAGAAGAGCAGTACATGATACGAAATGAACGCATGCACAGGGTACTTGTGCATCAAACAAATATAAGCATTTGCTATTGCTCAGGCCAAATATGCATCTTGGCATATCCGTTTCAGGCAAACAAAAGCACAAATACTTAAATATGATCAAGCTTCACTGCATCGCAAAAGCACTGCGGTAAAGCCAGCATGAGCAGAAGAGCATTACATGATACGAAATGAATGCATGCACAGGCCACTTGTGCATCAAACAAATCTAAGCATTTGCGACTGCTCAGACCAAATATGCATCTTGGCACGTCCATTTCACGAAAACAAAAGGACAAATACTTAAATTTGATCAAGGTTCGCTGCATCGCAAAAGCACTGCGGTTATGCCAGCGTAAGCAGAAGAGCATTACACGATACGAAATGAACGCATGCAAAGGCCACTTGTGCATCAATCATATATAAGCATTTGCGACTGCTCAGGCCAAATATGCATCTTGACATGTCCGTTTCAGGGAGACAAAAAAACAATTACCAAGAGATGATTAGGCTTCACCGTATCGCGAAAGCACTGAAGTAAAGCTAGCGTGAGCAGAAGAGCATTACATGATACGAAATGAACGCATGCACAGGCCACTTGTGCATCAAAAAATATAAGTATTTGTGACTGCTCAGGCCAAATATGCATCTTGGCACGCCCATTTGAGGCAAACAAAAAGTTAAATACTAAAATATGATCAAGCTTCACTGCATTGAAAAAGCACTGCGGTAAAGCCAGCATGACCAGAAGAGCACTACATGATACAAAATGAACGCATGCCCAGGCCACTTGTGCATCAAACAAATATAAGCATTTGCGACTGCACAGGCCAAATACGCATCTTGGCACGTCCGTTTCAGGCAAACAAAAGAACAAATACTTAAATATGATCAAGCTTCACTGCATCACAAAAGCACTGTGGTAAAGTCAGCTTGAGCAAATAGCCTTACATGATACGAAATGAGCGCATGCACAGGCCACTTGTGCATCAAACCAATAAAAGCATTTGCGACTGCTCAGGCCAAATATACATCTTGGCACGTCCGTTTCATGGAGACAAAAAGACAATTACCAAAAGATGATTAAGCTTCACTGCATCACGAAAGCACTGCGGTTAAGCCACCGTGAGCAGAAAAGCATTACATGATACGAAATGAACGCATGCACAGGCCACTTTTGCATCAAACAAATATAAGCTTTGCGACTGCTGAGGCCAAATATGCATCTTGGCACGTCCATTTCAGGCAAACAAAAGGACAAATACTTAAATATGATCAAGCTTCACTGCATCGAAAAAGCACTGCGGTAAAGCCAGTATGAGCAGAAGAGCACTACATGATACGAAATGAACGAATGCCAAGGCCACTTGTGCATCAAACAAATATAAGCATTTGCGACTGCTCAGGCCAAATATGCATCTTGGCACGTCCGTTTCGGGCAAACAAAAGGACAAATACTTAAATATGATCATGCTTCACTGCATCGCAAAGCACTGCGGTAGAGCCAGCATGAGCAGAAGAGCATTACATGATACGAAATGAACGCATGCACAGGCCACTTGTGCATCAAACAAATATAAGCATTTGCGACTGCTCAGGCCAAATATGCATCTTGGCACGTCCGTTTCAAGCAAACAAACGGACAAATTCTTAAATATGATTAAGCTTCACTGCATCGCAAAAGCACTGCGGTAAAGCCAGCGTGAGCAGAATAGCATTACATGATACGAAATGAACGCATGCACAGGCCACTTGTGCATCAAACAAATATAAGCAATTGCAACTGCTCAGGCCAAATATGCATCTTGGCACGTCCGTTTCAGGCACACAAACGGACCAATTCTTAAATATGATTAAGCTTCACTGCATCGCAAAAGCACTGCGGTAAAGCCAGCACGAGCAGAAGAGGATTACATGATACGAAATGAACGCATGCCCAGGCAACTTGCGCATCAAACAAAGATAGGCATTTGCAACTGCTCAAGCCAAATATGCATCTTGGCACGTCCGTTTCAGGCAAACAAAAGGACAAATACTTAAATTTGATCAAGCTTCACTGCATCGCAAAAGGAGTGCGGTAATGCCAGCGTGAGCAGAAGAGCGTTACATGATACGAAATGAACGCATGCACAGGCCACTTGTGCATCAATCAAATATAAGCATTTGCGACTGCTCAGGCCAAATATGCATCTTGGCATGTCCGTTTCAGGGAGACAAAAAACAATTACCAAGAGATGATTAGGCTTCACCGTATCGCGAAAGCACTGAAGTAAAGCCAGCGTGAGCAGAAGAGCATTCCATGATACGAAATTAACGCATGCACAGGCCACTTGTGCATCAAACAAGTATAAGCATTTGCGACTGCTCAGGCCAAATATGCATCTTGGCACGTCCGTTTCAGGCAAACAAAAGGACAAATACTAAAATATGATCAAGCTTCACTGCATCGCAAAAGCACCGCGGTAAAGCCAGCGTGAGCAGAAGAGCAGTACATGATACGAAATGAACGCATGCACAGGGTACTTGTGCATCAAACAAATATAAGCATTTGCTATTGCTCAGGCCAATTATGCATCTTGGCATATCCGTTTCAGGCAAACAAAAGCACAAATACTTAAATATGATCAAGCTTCACTGCATCGCAAAAGCACTGCGGTAAAGCCAGCATGAGCAGAAGAGCATTACATGATACGAAATGAATGCATGCACAGGCCACTTGTGCATCAAACAAATCTAAGCATTTGCGACTGCTCAGACCAAATATGCATCTTGGCACGTCCATTTCACGAAAACAAAAGGACAAATACTTAAATTTGATCAAGGTTCGCTGCATCGCAAAAGCACTGCGGTTATGCCAGCGTAAGCAGAAGAGCATTACACGATACGAAATGAACGCATGCAAAGGCCACTTGTGCATCAATCATATATAAGCATTTGCGACTGCTCAGGCCAAATATGCATCTTGACATGTCCGTTTCAGGGAGACAAAAAAACAATTACCAAGAGATGATTAGGCTTCACCGTATCGCGAAAGCACTGAAGTAAAGCTAGCGTGAGCAGAAGAGCATTACATGATACGAAATGAACGCATGCACAGGCCACTTGTGCATCAAAAAATATAAGTATTTGTGACTGCTCAGGCCAAATATGCATCTTGGCACGCCCATTTGAGGCAAACAAAAAGTTAAATACTAAAATATGATCAAGCTTCACTGCATTGAAAAAGCACTGCGGTAAAGCCAGCATGACCAGAAGAGCACTACATGATACAAAATGAACGCATGCCCAGGCCACTTGTGCATCAAACAAATATAAGCATTTGCGACTGCACAGGCCAAATACGCATCTTGGCACGTCCGTTTCAGGCAAACAAAAGAACAAATACTTAAATATGATCAAGCTTCACTGCATCACAAAAGCACTGTGGTAAAGTCAGCTTGAGCAAATAGCCTTACATGATACGAAATGAGCGCATGCACAGGCCACTTGTGCATCAAACCAATAAAAGCATTTGCGACTGCTCAGGCCAAATATACATCTTGGCACGTCCGTTTCATGGAGACAAAAAGACAATTACCAAAAGATGATTAAGCTTCACTGCATCACGAAAGCACTGCGGTTAAGCCACCGTGAGCAGAAAAGCATTACATGATACGAAATGAACGCATGCACAGGCCACTTTTGCATCAAACAAATATAAGCTTTGCGACTGCTGAGGCCAAATATGCATCTTGGCACGTCCATTTCAGGCAAACAAAAGGACAAATACTTAAATATGATCAAGCTTCACTGCATCGAAAAAGCACTGCGGTAAAGCCAGTATGAGCAGAAGAGCACTACATGATACGAAATGAACGAATGCCAAGGCCACTTGTGCATCAAACAAATATAAGCATTTGCGACTGCTCAGGCCAAATATGCATCTTGGCACGTCCGTTTCGGGCAAACAAAAGGACAAATACTTAAATATGATCATGCTTCACTGCATCGCAAAGCACTGCGGTAGAGCCAGCATGAGCAGAAGAGCATTACATGATACGAAATGAACGCATGCACAGGCCACTTGTGCATCAAACAAATATAAGCATTTGCGACTGCTCAGGCCAAATATGCATCTTGGCACATCCGTTTCAAGCAAACAAACGGACAAATTCTTAAATATGATTAAGCTTCACTGCATCGCAAAAGCACTGCGGTAAAGCCAGCGTGAGCAGAATAGCATTACATGATACGAAATGAACGCATGCACAGGCCACTTGTGCATCAAACAAATATAAGCAATTGCAACTGCTCAGGCCAAATATGCATCTTGGCACGTCCGTTTCAGGCACACAAACGGACCAATTCTTAAATATGATTAAGCTTCACTGCATCGCAAAAGCACTGCGGTAAAGCCAGCACGAGCAGAAGAGGATTACATGATACGAAATGAACGCATGCCCAGGCAACTTGCGCATCAAACAAAGATAGGCATTTGCAACTGCTCAAGCCAAATATGCATCTTGGCACGTCCGTTTCAGGCAAACAAAAGGACAAATACTTAAATTTGATCAAGCTTCACTGCATCGCAAAAGGAGTGCGGTAATGCCAGCGTGAGCAGAAGAGCGTTACATGATACGAAATGAACGCATGCACAGGCCACTTGTGCATCAATCAAATATAAGCATTTGCGACTGCTCAGGCCAAATATGCATCTTGGCATGTCCGTTTCAGGGAGACAAAAAACAATTACCAAGAGATGATTAGGCTTCACCGTATCGCGAAAGCACTGAAGTAAAGCCAGCGTGAGCAGAAGAGCATTACATGATACGAAATGAACGCATGCACAGGCCACTTGTGCATCAAACAAATATAAGCATTTGCGACTGCTCAGGCCAAATATGCATCTTGGCACGTCCGTTTCAGGCAAACAGACAAATTCTTAAATATGATTAAGCTTCACTGCATCGCAAAAGAACTGCGGTAAAGCCAACGTGAGCAGAATAGCATTACATGATACGAAATGAACGCATGCACAGGCCACTTGTGCATCAAACAAATATAAGCATTTGCGACTGCTCAGGCCAAATATGCATCTTGGCACTTCCGTTTCAGGCCAACAAACGGACCAATTCTTAAATATGATTAAGCTTCACTGCATCGCAAAAGCACTGCGGTAAAGCCAGCACGAGCAGAAGAGGATTACATGATACGAAATGAACGCATGCCCAGGCCACTTGCGCATCAAACAAAGATAGGCATTTGCAACTGCTCAACCCAAATATGCATCTTGGCACGTCTTTTTCAGGCAAACAAAAGGACAAATACTTAAATTTGATCAAGCTTCACTGCATCGCAAAAGGAGTGCGGTAATGCCAGCGTGAGCAGAAGAGCGTTACATGATACGAAATGAACGCATGCACAGGCCACTTGTGCATCAATCAAATATAAGCATTTGCGACTGCTCAGGCCAAATATGCATCTTGGCATGTCCGTTTCAGGGAGACAAAAAAACAATTACCAAGAGATGATTAGGCTTCACCGTATCGCGAAAGCACTGAAGTAAAGCCAGCGTGAGCAGAAGAGCGTTACATGATACGAAATGAACGCAAGCACAGGCCACTTGTGCATCAAAAAAATATAAGTATTTGTGACTGCTCAAGCCAAATATGCATCTTGGCACGCCCATTTGAGGCAAACAAAAAGTTAAATACTAAAATATGATCAAGCTTCACTGCATTGAAAAAGCACTGCGGTAAAGCCAGCATGAGCAGAAGAGCACTACATGATACAAAATGAACGCATGCCCAGGCCACTTGTGCATCAAACAAATATAAGCAATTGCGACTGCACAGGCCAAATACGCATCTTGGCACGTCCGTTTCAGGCAAACAAAAGAACAAATACTTAAATATGATCAAGCTTTACTGCATCACAAAAGCACTGCGGTAAAGTCAGCTTGAGCAAATAGCCTTACATGATACGAAATGAGCGCATGCACAGGCCACTTGTGCATCAAACCAATAAAAGCATTTGCGACTGCTCAGGCCAAATATACATCTTGGCACGTCCGTTTCATGGAGACAAAAAGACAATTACCAAAAGATGATTAAGCTTCACTGCATCACGAAAGCACTGCGGTAAAGCCACCGTGAGCAGAAAAGCATTACATTATACGAAATAAACGCATGCACAGGCCACTTTTGCATCAAACAAATATAAGCTTTGCGACTGCTGAGGCCAAATATGCATCTTGGCACGTCCATTTCAGGCAAACAAAAGGACAAATACTTGAATATGATCAAGCTTCACTGCATCGAAAAGCACTGCGGTAAAGCCAGTATGAGCAGAAGAGCACTACATGATACGAAATGAACGAATGCCAAGGCCACTTGTGCATCAAACAAATATAAGCATTTGCGACTGCTCAGGCCAAATATGCATCTTGGCACGTCCGTTTCGGGCAAACAAAAGGACAAATACTTAAATATGATCATGCTTCACTGCATCGCAAAAGCGCTGTGGTAAAGTCAGCGTGAGCAGAAGAGCATTACATGTTCAAAAGGAACGCATTCACAGGGTACTTGTGCATCAAACAAATATAAGCATTCGCGACTGCTCAGGCCAAATATGCATGTTGGCATGTCCGTTTCAGGCAAACAAAAAGACAAATACTTAAATATGATCAAGCTTCACAGCATCGCAAAGCACTGCGGTAAAGCCAGCATGAGCAGAAGAGCATTACATGATACGAAATGAACGCATGCACAGGCCACTTGTGCATCAAACAAATATAAGCATTTGCGACTGCTCAGGCCAATTATGCATCTTGGCACGTCCGTTTCAGGCAAACAAACGGACAAATTCTTAAATATGATTAAGCTTCACTACATCGCAAAAGGAGTGCGGTAATGCCAGCGTGAGCAGAAGAGCGTTACATGATACGAAATGAGCGCATGCACAGGCCACTTGTGCATCAAACCAATAAAAGCATTTGCGACTGCTCAGGCCAAATATACATCTTGGCACGTCCGTTTCATGGAGACAAAAAGACAATTACCAAAAGATGATTAAGCTTCACTGCATCACGAAAGCACTGCGGTAAAGCCACCGTGAGCAGAAAAGCATTACATGATACGAAATGAACGCATGCACAGGCCACTTTTGCATCAAACAAATATAAGCTTTGCGACTGCTGAGGCCAAATATGCATCTTGGCACGTCCATTTCAGGCAAACAAACGGACAAATTCTTAAATATGATTAAGCTTCACTACATCGCAAAAGGAGTGCGGTAATGCCAGCGTGAGCAGAAGAGCGTTACATGATACGAAATGAGCGCATGCACAGGCCACTTGTGCATCAAACCAATAAAAGCATTTGCGACTGCTCAGGCCAAATATGCATCTTGGCACGTCCGTTTCGGGCAAATAAAAGGACAAATACCTCAATATGATCATGCTTCACTGCATCGCAAAAGCACTGCGGTAAAGTCAGCGTGAGCAGAAGAGCATTACATGATACGAAATGAACGCATGCACAGGCCACTTGTGCATCAAATATAAGCATTTGCGACTGCTCAGGCCAAATATGCATCTTGGCATGCCCGTTTCAGGGAGACAAAAAAACAATTACCAAGAGATGATTAGGCTTCACCGTATCGCGAAAGCACTGAAGTAAAGCCAGCGTGAGCAGAAGAGCATTACATGATACGAAATGAACGCAAGCACAGGCCACTTGTGCATCAAAAAAATATAAGCATTTGCGACTGCTCAGGCCAATTATGCATCTTGGCACGTCCGTTTCAGGCAAACAAACGGACAAATTTTTAAATATGATTAAGCTTCACTACATCGCAAAAGGAGTGCGGTAATGCCAGCGTGAGCAGAAGAGCGTTACATGATACGAAATGAGCGCATGTACAGGCCACTTGTGCATCAAAAAAATATAAGCATTTGCGACTGCTCAGGCCAAATATGCATCTTGGCACGTCCGTTTCAGGCAAACAAACGGACAAATTCTTAAATATGATTAAGCTTCACTACATCGCAAAAGGAGTGCGGTAATGCCAGCGTGAGCAGAAGAACGTTACATGATACGAAATGAGCGCATGCACAGGCCACTTGTGCATCAAACAAATATAAGCATTTGCGACTGCTCAGGCCAAATATGCATCTTGGCACGTCCGTTTCAGGCAAACAAACAGACAAATTCTTAAATATGATTAAGCTTCACTGCATCGCAAAAGCACTGCGGTAAAGCCAACGTGAGCAGAATAGCATTACATGATACGAAATGAACGCATGCACAGGCCACTTGTGCATCAAACAAATATAAGCATTTGCGACTGCTCAGGCCAAATATGCATCTTGGCACTTCCGTTTCAGGCCAACAAACGGACCAATTCTTAAATATGATTAAGCTTCACTGCATCGCAAAAGCACTGCGGTAAAGCCAGCACGAGCAGAAGAGGATTACATGATACGAAATGAACGCATGCCCAGGCCACTCGCGCATCAAACAAAGATAGGCATTTGCAACTGCTCAACCCAAATATGCATCTTGGCACGTCTGTTTCAGGCAAACAAAAGGACAAATACTTAAATTTGATCAAGCTTCACTGCATCGCAAAAGGAGTGCGGTAATGCCAGCGTGAGCAGAAGAGCGTTACATGATACGAAATGAACGCATGCACAGGCCACTTGTGCATCAATCAAATATAAGCATTTGCGACTGCTCAGGCCAAATATGCATCTTGGCATGTCCGTTTCAGGGAGACAAAAAAACAATTACCAAGAGATGATTAGGCTTCACCGTATCGCGAAAGCACTGAAGTAAAGCCAGCGTGAGCAGAAGAGCATTACATGATACGAAATGAACGCAAGCACAGGCCACTTGTGCATCAAAAAAATATAAGTATTTGTGACTGCTCAAGCCAAATATGCATCTTGGCACGCCCATTTGAGGCAAACAAAAAGTTAAATACTAAAATATGATCAAGCTTCACTGCATTGAAAAAGCACTGCGGTAAAGCCAGCATGAGCAGAAGAGCACTACATGATACAAAATGAACGCATGCCCAGGCCACTTGTGCATCAAACAAATATAAGCAATTGCGACTGCACAGGCCAAATACGCATCTTGGCACGTCCGTTTCAGGCAAACAAAAGAACAAATACTTAAATATGATCAAGCTTCACTGCATCGAAAAGCACTGCGGTAAAGCCAGTATGAGCAGAAGAGCACTACATGATACGAAATAAACGAATGCCAAGGCCACTTGTGCATCAAACAAATATAAGCATTTGCGACTGTTCAGGCCAAATATGCATCTTGGCACGTCCGTTTCGGGCAAACAAAAGGACAAATACTTAAATATGATCATGCTTCACTGCATCGCAAAAGCGCTGCGGTAAAGTCAGCGTGAGCAGAAGAGCATTACATGTTCAAAAGGAACGCATTCACAGGGTACTTGTGCATCAAACAAATATAAGCATTCGCGACTGCTCAGGCCAAATATGCATGTTGGCATGTCCGTTTCAGGCAAACAAAAAGACAAATACTTAAATATGATCAAGCTTCACAGCATCGCAAAGCACTGCGGTAAAGCCAGCATGAGCAGAAGAGCTTTACATGATACGAAATGAACGCATGCACAGGCCACTTGTGCATCAAACAAATATAAGCATTTGCGACTGCTCAGGCCAATTATGCATCTTGGCACGTCCGTTTCAGGCAAACAAAAGGACAAATACTTAATTATGATCAAGCTTCACTGCATCGAAAAGCACTGCGGTAAAGCCAGTATGAGCAGAAAAGCACTACATGATACGAAATGAACGAATGCCAAGGCCACTTGTGCATCAAACAAATATAAGCATTTGTGACTGCTCAGGCCAATAATGCATCTTGGCACGTCCATTTCAGGCAAACAAAAGGACAAATACTTAAATATGATCAAGCTTCACTGCATCGAAAAGCACTGCGGTAAAGCCAGTATGAGCAGAAGAGCACTACATGATACGAATTGAACGAATGCCAAGGCCACTTGTGCATCAAACAAATATAAGCATTTGCGACTGCTCAGGCCAAATATGCATCTTGGCACGTCCGTTTCGGGCAAACAAAAGGACAAATACTTAAATATGATCATGCTTCACTGCATCGCAAAAGCGCTGTGGTAAAGTCAGCGTGAGCAGAAGAGCATTACATGTTCAAAAGGAACGCATTCACAGGGTACTTGTGCATCAAACAAATATAAGCATTCGCGACTGCTCAGGCCAAATATGCATGTTGGCATGTCCGTTTCAGGCAAACAAAAAGACAAATACTTAAATATGATCAAGCTTCACAGCATCGCAAAGCACTGCGGTAAAGCCAGCATGAGCAGAAGAGCATTACATGATACGAAATGAACGCATGCACAGGCCACTTGTGCATCAAACAAATATAAGCATTTGCGACTGCTCAGGCCAATTATGCATCTTGGCACGTCCGTTTCAGGCAAACAAACGGACAAATTCTTAAATATGATTAAGCTTCACTACATCGCAAAAGGAGTGCGGTAATGCCAGCGTGAGCAGAAGAGCGTTACATGATACGAAATGAGCGCATGCACAGGCCACTTGTGCATCAAAAAAATATAAGCATTTGCGACTGCTCAGGCCAATTATGCATCTTGGCACGTCCGTTTCGGGCAAATAAAAGGACAAATACCTCAATATGATCATGCTTCACTGCATCGCAAAAGCACTGCGGTAAAGTCAGCGTGAGCAGAAGAGCATTACATGATACGAAATGAACGCATGCACAGGCCACTTGTGCATCAAATATAAGCATTTGCGACTGCTCAGGCCAAATATGCATCTTGGCATGTCCGTTTCAGGGAGACAAAAAAACAATTACCAAGAGATGATTAGGCTTCACCGTATCGCGAAAGCACTGAAGTAAAGCCAGCGTGAGCAGAAGAGCATTACATGATACGAAATGAACGCAAGCACAGGCCACTTGTGCATCAAAAAAATATAAGCATTTGCGACTGCTCAGGCCAATTATGCATCTTGGCACGTCCGTTTCAGGCAAACAAACGGACAAATTCTTAAATATGATTAAGCTTCACTACATCGCAAAAGGAGTGCGGTAATGCCAGCGTGAGCAGAAGAGCGTTACATGATACGAAATGAGCGCATGCACAGGCCACTTGTGCATCAAAAAAATATAAGCATTTGCGACTGCTCAGGCCAATTATGCATCTTGGCACGTCCGTTTCAGGCAACCAAACGGACAAATTCTTAAATATGATTAAGCTTCACTACATCGCAAAAGGAGTGCGGTAATGCCAGCGTGAGCAGAAGAACGTTACATGATACGAAATGAGCGCATGCACAGGCCACTTGTGCATCAAACAAATATAAGCATTTGCGACTGCTCAGGCCAAATATGCATCTTGGCACGTCCGTTTCAGGCAAACAAACAGACAAATTCTTAAATATGATTAAGCTTCACTGCATCGCAAAAGCACTGCGGTAAAGCCAACGTGAGCAGAATAGCATTACATGATACGAAATGAACGCATGCACAGGCCACTTGTGCATCAAGCAAATATAAGCATTTGCGACTGCTCAGGCCAAATATGCATCTTGGCACTTCCGTTTCAGGCCAACAAACGGACCAATTCTTAAATATGATTAAGCTTCACTGCATCGCAAAAGCACTGCGGTAAAGCCAGCACGAGCAGAAGAGGATTACATGATACGAAATGAACGCATGCCCAGGCCACTTGCGCATCAAACAAAGATAGGCATTTGCAACTGCTCAACCCAAATATGCATCTTGGCACGTCTGTTTCAGGCAAACAAAAGGACAAATACTTAAATTTGATCAAGCTTCAGTGCATCGCAAAAGGAGTGCGGTAATGCCAGCGTGAGCAGAAGAGCGTTACATGATACGAAATGAACGCATGCACAGGCCACTTGTGCATCAATCAAATATAAGCATTTGCGACTGCTCAGGCCAAATATGCATCTTGGCATGTCCGTTTCAGGGAGACAAAAAAACAATTACCAAGAGATGATTAGGCTTCACCGTATCGCGAAAGCACTGAAGTAAAGCCAGCGTGAGCAGAAGAGCATTACATGATACGAAATGAACGCAAGCACAGGCCACTTGTGCATCAAAAAAATATAAGTATTTGTGACTGCTCAAGCCAAATATGCATCTTGGCACGCCCATTTGAGGCAAACAAAAAGTTAAATACTAAAATATGATCAAGCTTCACTGCATTGAAAAAGCACTGCGGTAAAGCCAGCATGAGCAGAAGAGCACTACATGATACAAAATGAACGCATGCCCAGGCCACTTGTGCATCAAACAAATATAAGCAATTGCGACTGCACAGGCCAAATACGCATCTTGGCACGTCCGTTTCAGGCAAACAAAAGAACAAATACTTAAATATGATCAAGCTTCACTGCATCACAAAAGCACTGCGGTAAAGTCAGCTTGAGCAAATAGCCTTACATGATACGAAATGAGCGCATGCACAGGCCACTTGTGCATCAAACCAATAAAAGCATTTGCGACTGCTCAGGCCAAATATACATCTTGGCACGTCCGTTTCATGGAGACAAAAAGACAATTACCAAAAGATGATTAAGCTTCACTGCATCACGAAAGCACTGCGGTAAAGCCACCGTGAGCAGAAAAGCATTACATTATACGAAATAAACGCATGCACAGGCCACTTTTGCATCAAACAAATATAAGCTTTGCGACTGCTGAGGCCAAATATGCATCTTGGCCCGTCCATTTCACGCAAACAAAAGGACAAATACTTAAATATGATCAAGCTTCACTGCATCGAAAAGCACTGCGGTAAAGCCAGTATGAGCAGAAGAGCACTACATGACACGAAATGAACGAATGCCAAGGCCACTTGTGCATCAAACAAATATAAGCATTTGCGACTGTTCAGGCCAAATATGCATCTTGGCACGTCCGTTTCGGGCAAACAAAAGGACAAATACTTAAATATGATCATGCTTCACTGCATCGCAAAAGCGCTGCGGTAAAGTCAGCGTGAGCAGAAGAGCATTACTTGTTCAAAAGGAACGCATTCACAGGGTACTTGTGCATCAAACAAATATAAGCATTCGCGACTGCTCAGGCCAAATATGCATGTTGGCATGTCCGTTTCAGGCAAACAAAAAGACAAATACTTAAATATGATCAAGCTTCACAGCATCGCAAAGCACTGCGGTAAAGCCAGCATGAGCAGAAGAGCATTACATGATACGAAATGAACGCATGCACAGGCCACTTGTGCATCAAACAAATATAAGCATTTGCGACTGCTCAGGCCAATTGTGCATCTTGGCACGTCCGTTTCAGGCAAACAAAAGGACAAATACTTAATTATGATCAAGCTTCACTGCATCGAAAAGCACTGCGGTAAAGCCAGTATGAGCAGAAAAGCACTACATGATACGAAATGAACGAATGCCAAGGCCACTTGTGCATCAAACAAATATAAGCATTTGCGACTGCTCAGGCCAATAATGCATCTTGGCACGTCCGTTTCAGGCAAACAAACAGACAAATTCTTAAATATGATTAAGCTTCACTGCATCGCAAAAGCACTGCGGTAAAGCCAACGTGAGCAGAATAGCATTACATGATACGAAATGAACGCATGCACAGGCCACTTGTGCATCAAACAAATATAAGCATTTGCGACTGCTCAGGCCAAATATGCATCTTGGCACTTCCGTTTCAGGCCAACAAACGGACCAATTCTTAAATATGATTAAGCTTCACTGCATCGCAAAAGCACTGCGGTAAAGCCAGCACGAGCAGAAGAGGATTACATGATACGAAATGAACGCATGCCCAGGCCACTTGCGCATCAAACAAAGATAGGCATTTGCAACTGCTCAACCCAAATATGCATCTTGGCACGTCTGTTTCAGGCAAACAAAAGGACAAATACTTAAATTTGATCAAGCTTCACTGCATCGCAAAAGGCGTGCGGTAATGCCAGCGTGAGCAGAAGAGCGTTACATGATACGAAATGAACGCATGCACAGGCCACTTGTGCATCAATCAAATATAAGCAATTGCGACTGCACAGGCCAAATACGCATCTTGGCACGTCCGTTTCAGGCAAACAAAAGGACAAATACTTAAATATGATCAAGCTTCACTGCATCGAAAAGCACTGCGGTAAAGCCAGTATGAGCAGAAGAGCACTACATGATACGAAATGAACGAATGCCAAGGCCACTTGTGCATCAAACAAATATAAGCATTTGCGACTGCTCAGGCCAAATATGCATCTTGGCACGTCCGTTTCGGGCAAACAAAAGGACAAATACTTAAATATGATCATGCTTCACTGCATCGCAAAAGCGCTGCGGTAAATTCAGCGTGAGCAGAAGAGCATTACATGTTCAAAAGGAACGCATTCACAGGGTACTTGTGCATCAAACAAATATAAGCATTCGCGACTGCTCAGGCCAAATATGCATGTTGGCATGTCCGTTTCAGGCAAACAAAAAGACAAATACTTAAATATGATCAAGCTTCACAGCATCGCAAAGCACTGCGGTAAAGTCAGCTTGAGCAAATAGCCTTACATGATACGAAATGAGCGCATGCACAGGCCACTTGTGCATCAAACCAATAAAAGCATTTGCGACTGCTCAGGCCAATTATGCATCTTGGCACGTCCGTTTCATGGAGACAAAAAGACAATTACCAAAAGATGATTAAGCTTCACTGCATCACGAAAGCACTGCGGTAAAGCCAGTATGAGCAGAAGAGCACTACATGATACGAAATGGACGAATGCCAAGGCCACTTGTGCATCAAACAAATATAAGCATTTGCGACTGCTGAGGCCAAATATGCATCTTGGCACGTCCATTTCAGGCAAACAAAAGGACAAATACTTAAATATGATCATGCTTCACTGCATCGCAAAAGCGCTGCGGTAAAGTCAGCGTGAGCAGAAGAGCATTACATGTTCAAAAGGAACGCATTCACAGGGTACTTGTGCATCAAACAAATATAAGCATTTGCGACTGCTCAGGCCAAATATGCATGTTGGCACGTCCGTTTCGGGCAAACAAAAAGACAAATACTTAAATATGATCATGCTTCACTGCATCGCAAAGCACTGCGGTAAAGCCAGCATGAGCAGAAGAGCATTACATGTTCAAAAGGAACGCATTCACAGGGTACTTGTGCATCAAACAAATATAAGCATTTGCGACTGCTCAGGCCAATTATGCATCTTGGCACGTCCGTTTCAGGCAAACAAACGGACAAATTCTTAAATATGATTAAGCTTCACTGCATCGCAAAAGGAGTGCGGTAATGCCAGCGTGAGCAGAAGAGCGTTACATGATACGAAATGAACGCATGCACAGGCCACTTGTGCATCAATCAAATATAAGCATTTGCGACTGCTCAGGCCAAATATGCATCTTGGCATGTCCGTTTCAGGGAGACAAAAAAACAATTACCAAGAGATGATTAGGCTTCACCGTATCGCGAAAGCACTGAAGTAAAGCTAGCGTGAGCAGAAGAGCATTACATGATACGAAATGAACGCATGCACAGGCCACTTGTGCATCAAAAAATATAAGTATTTGTGACTGCTCAGGCCAAATATGCATCTTGGCACGCCCATTTGAGGCAAACAAAAAGGTAAATACTAAAATATGATCAAGCTTCACTGCATTGAAAAAGCACTGCGGTAAAGCCAGCATGACCAGAAGAGCACTACATGATACAAAATGAACGCATGCCCAGGCCACTTGTGCATCAAACAAATATAAGCATTTGCGACTGCACAGGCCAAATACGCATCTTGGCACGTCCGTTTCAGGCAAACAAAAGAACAAATACTTAAATATGATCAAGCTTCACTGCATCACAAAAGCACTGCGGTAAAGTCAGCTTGAGCAAATAGCCTTACATGATACCAAATGAGCGCATGCACAGGCCACTTGTGCATCAAACCAATAAAAGCATTTGCGACTGCTCAGGCCAAATATACATCTTGGCACGTCCGTTTCATGGAGACAAAAAGACAATTACCAAAAGATGATTAAGCTTCACTGCATCACGAAAGCACTGCGGTAAAGCCACCGTGAGCAGAAAAGCATTACATGATACGAAATGAACGCATGCACAGGCCACTTTTGCATCAAACAAATATAAGCTTTGCGACTGCTGAGGCCAAATATGCATCTTGGCACGTCCATTTCAGGCAAACAAAAGGACAAATACTTAAATATGATCAAGCTTCACTGCATCGAAAAAGCACTGCGGTAAAGCCAGTATGAGCAGAAGAGCACTACATGATACGAAATGAACGAATGCCAAGGCCACTTGTGCATCAAACAAATATAAGCATTTGCGACTGCTCAGGCCAAATATGCATCTTGGCACGTCCGTTTCGGGCAAACAAAAGGACAAATACTTAAATATGATCATGCTTCACTGCATCGCAAAAGCACTGCGGTAAAGTCAGTGTGAGCAGAAGAGCATTACATGTTCAAAAGGAACGCATTCACAGGGTACTTGTGCATCAAACAAATATAAGCATTTGCAACTGCTCAGGCCAAATATGCATGTTGGCATGTCCGTTTCAGGCAAACAAAAAGACAAATACTTAATTGTGATCAAGCTTCACTGCATCGCAAAGCACTGCGGTAAAGCCAGCATGAGCAGAAGAGCATTACATGATACGAAATGAACGCATGCACAGGCCACTTGTGCATCAAACAAATATAAGCATTTGCGACTGCTCAGGCCAAATATGCTTCTTGGCACGTCCGTTTCAGGCAAACAAACGGAAAAATTCTTAATTATGATTAAGCTTCACTGCATCGCAAAAGCACTGCGGTAAAGCCAGCGTGAGCAGAATAGCATTACATGATACGAAATGAACGCATGCACAGGCCACTTGTGCATCAAACAAATATAAGCAATTGCAACTGCTCAGGCCAAATATGCATCTTGGCACGTCCGTTTCAGGCCAACAAACGGACCAATTCTTAAATATGATTAAGCTTCACTGCATCGCAAAAGCACTGCCGTAAAGCCAGCACGAGCAGAAGAGGATTACATGATACAAAATGAACGCATGCCCAGGCCACTTGCGCATCAAACAAAGATAGGCATTTGCAACTGCTCAAGCCAAATATGCATCTTGGCACGTCCGTTTCAGGCAAACAAAAGGACAAATACTTAAATTTGATCAAGCTTCACTGCATCGCAAAAGGAGTGCGGTAATGCCAGCGTGAGCAGAAGAGCGTTACATGATACGAAATGACCGCATGCACAGGCCACTTGTGCATCAATCAAATATAAGCATTTGCGACTGCTCAGGCCAAATATGCATCTTGGCATGTCCGTTTCAGGGAGACAAAAAAACGATTACCAAGAGATGATTAGGCTTCACCGTATCGCGAAAGCACTGAAGTAAAGCCAGCGTGAGCAGAAGAGCATTACTTGATACGAAATGAACGCATGCACAGCCCACTTGTGCATCAAACAAATATAAGCATTTGCGACTGCTCAGGCGAAATATGCATCTTGGCACGTTCGTTTCAGGGAGACAAAAAGACAATTACCAAAAGATGATTAAGCTTCACTGCATCGCGTAAGCACTGCGGCAAAGCCAGCGTGAGCAGAAGAGCATTACATGATACGAAATGAACGCATGCACAGGCCACTTGTGCATCAAACAAATATAAGCATTTGCGACTGCTCAGGCCAAATATGCATCTTGGCACGTCCGTTTCAGGCAAACAAACAGACAAATTCTTAAATATGATTAAGCTTCACTGCATCGCAAAAGCACTGCGGTAAAGCCAACGTGAGCAGAATAGCATTACATGATACGAAATGAACGCATGCACAGGCCACTTGTGCATCAAACAAATATAAGCATTTGCGACTGCTCAGGCCAAATATGCATCTTGGCACTTCCGTTTCAGGCCAACAAACGGACCAATTCTTAAATATGATTAAGCTTCACTGCATCGCAAAAGCACTGCGGTAAAGCCAGCACGAGCAGAAGAGGATTACATGATACGAAATGAACGCATGCCCAGGCCACTTGCGCATCAAACAAAGATAGGCATTTGCAACTGCTCAACCCAAATATGCATCTTGGCACGTCTGTTTCAGGCAAACAAAAGGACAAATACTTAAATTTGATCAAGCTTCACTGCATCGCAAAAGGAGTGCGGTAATGCCAGCGTGAGCAGAAGAGCGTTACATGATACGAAATGAACGCATGCACAGGCCACTTGTGCATCAATCAAATATAAGCATTTGCGACTGCTCAGGCCAAATATGCATCTTGGCATGTCCGTTTCAGGAAGACAAAAAAACAATTACCAAGAGATGATTAGGCTTCACCGTATCGCGAAAGCACTGAAGTAAAGCCAGCGTGAGCAGAAGAGCATTACATGATACGAAATGAACGCAAGCACAGGCCACTTGTGCATCAAAAAAATATAAGTATTTGTGACTGCTCAAGCCAAATATGCATCTTGGCACGCCCATTTGAGGCAAACAAAAAGTTAAATACTAAAATATGATCAAGCTTCACTGCATAGAAAAAGCACTGCGGTAAAGCCAGCATGAGCAGAAGAGCACTACATGATACAAAATGAACGCATGCCCAGGCCACTTGTGCATCAAACCAATAAAAGCATTTGCGACTGCTCAGGCCAAATATACATCTTGGCACGTCCGTTTCATGGAGACAAAAAGACAATTACCAAAAGATGATTAAGCTTCACTGCATCACGAAAGCACTGCGGTAAAGCCACCGTGAGCAGAAAAGCATTACATTATACGAAATAAACGCATGCACAGGCCACTTTTGCATCAAACAAATATAAGCTTTGCGACTGCTGAGGCCAAATATGCATCTTGGCACGTCCATTTCAGGCAAACAAAAGGACAAATACTTAAATATGATCAAGCTTCACTGCATCGAAAAGCACTGCGGTAAAGCCAGTATGAGCAGAAGAGCACTACATGATACGAAATGAACGAATGCCAAGGCCACTTGTGCATCAAACAAATATAAGCATTTGCGACTGCTCAGGCCAAATATGCATCTTGGCACGTCCGTTTCGGGCAAACAAAAGGACAAATACTTGAATATGATCATGCTTCACTGCATCGCAAAAGCGCTGCGGTAAAGTCAGCGTGAGCAGAAGAGCATTACATGTTCAAAAGGAACGCATTCACAGGGTACTTGTGCATCAAACAAATATAAGCATTCGCGACTGCTCAGGCCAAATATGCATGTTGGCATGTCCGTTTCAGGCAAACAAAAAGACAAATACTTAAATATGATCAAGCTTCACAGCATCGCAAAGCACTGCGGTAAAGCCAGCATGAGCAGAAGAGCATTACATGATACGAAATGAACGCATACACAGGCCACTTGTGCATCAAACAAATATAAGCATTTGCAACTGCTCAGGCAAATTATGCATCTTGGCACGTCCGTTTCAGGCAAACAAAAGGACAAATACTTAAATATGATCAAGCTTCACTGCATCGAAAAGCACTGCGGTAAAGCCAGTATGAGCAGAAGAGCACTACATGTTACGAAATGAACGAATGCCAAGGCCACTTGTGCATCAAACAAATATAAGCATTTGCGACTGCTCCGGCCAAATATGCATCTTGGCACGTCCGTTTCGGGCAAACAAAAGGACAAATACTTAAATATGATCATGCTTCACTGCATCGCAAAAGCGCTGCGGTAAAGTCAGCGTGAGCAGAAGAGCATTACATGTTCAAAAGGAACGCATTCACAGGGTACTTGTGCATCAAACAAATATAAGCATTCGCGACTGCTCAGGCCAAATATGCATGTTGGCATGTCCGTTTCAGGCAAACAAAAAGATAAATACTTAAATATGATCAAGCTTCACAGCATCGCAAAGCACTGCGGTAAAGCCAGCATGAGCAGAAGAGCATTACATGATACGAAATGAACGCATGCATAGGCCACTTGTGCATCAAACAAATATAAGCATTTGCGACTGCTCAGGCCAATTATGCATCTTGGCACGTCCGTTTCAGGCAAACAAACGGACAAATTCTTAAATATGATTAAGCTTCACTACATCGCAAAAGGAGTGCGGTAATGCCAGCGTGAGCAGAAGAGGGTTACATGATACGAAATGAGCGCATGCACAGGCCACTTGTGCATCAAACCAATAAAAGCATTTGCGACTGCTCAGGCCAAATATACATCTTGGCATGTCCGTTTCATGGAGACAAAAAGACAATTACCAAAAGATGATTAGGCTTCACTGCATCACGAAAGCACTGCGTTAAAGCCACCGTGAGCAGAAAAGCATTACATGATACGAAATGAACGCATGCACAGGCCACTTTTGCATCAAACAAATATAAGCTTTGCGACTGCTGAGGCCAAATATGCATCTTGGCACGTCCATTTCAGGCAAACAAAAGGACAAATACTTAAATATGATCAAGCTTCACTGCATCGAAAAAGCACTGCGGTAAAGCCAGTATGAGCAGAAGAGCACTACATGATACGAAATGAACGAATGCCCAGGCCACTTGTGCATCAAACAAATATAAGCATTTGCGACTGCTCAGGCCAAATATGCATCTTGGCACGTCCGTTTCGGGCAAATAAAAGGACAAATACCTAAATATGATCATGCTTCACTGCATCGCAAAAGCACTGCGGTAAAGTCAGCGTGAGCAGAAGAGCATTACATGATACGAAATGAACGCATGCACAGGCCACTCGTGCATCAAATATAAGCATTTGCGACGGCTCAGGCCAAATATGCATCATGGCACGTCCGTTTCAGGCAAACAAAAGGACAAATACTTAAATATGATCAAGCTTACTGCATCGCAAAAGCACTGCGGTAAAACCAGCATGAGCAGAAGAGCATTACATGATACGAAATGAACGCATGCACAGGCCACTTGTGCATCAAACAAATATAAGCATTTGCGACTGCTCAGGCCAAATATGCATCTTGGCACGTCTGTTTCAGAGAGAAAAAGACAATTACCAAAAGATGATTAAGCTTCACTGCATCACGAAAGCACTGCGGTAAAGCGAGCATGAGCAGAAGAGCAATACATGATACGAAATGAACGCATCCATAGGCCACTTGTGCATCAAACAAATATAAGCATTTGCGACTGCTCAGGCCAAATATGCATCTTGGCACGTCCTTTTCAGGCAAACAAAAGGACAAATTCCTGAATATGATTAAGCTTCACTGCATCGCAAAAGCACTGCGGTAAAGCCAGCGTGAGCAGAATAGCATTAAATGATAAGAAATGAACGCATGCACAGGCAACTTGTACATCAAACAAATATAAGCATTTGCGACTGCTCAGGCCAAATATGCATCTTGGCACGTCTGTTTCAGGCAAACAAAAGGACAAATTCTTAAATATGTATAAGCTTCACTGCATCGCAAAAGCACTGCGGTAAAGCCAGCGTGAGCAGAATAGCATTACATGATACGAAATGAACGCATGCACAGGCAACTTGTGCATCAAACAAACATAAGCATTTTCGACTGCTCAGGCCAAATTTGCATCTTGGCAGGTCCGTTTCAGGCAAACAAAAGGACAATTACCAAAAGATGATTAAGCTTCACTGCATCGCAAAAGAACTGCGGTAAAGTCAGCATGAGCAGAAGAGCAAGACATGATACGAAGTGAACGCATGCACAGGCCACTTGTGCATCAAACAAATTTAATCATTTGCGACTGCTCAGGCCGAATATGCATCTTGGCACGTCCGTTTCAGGGAGACAAAAACACAATTACCAAAAGATGACTATGCTTCACTGCATCGCCAAAGCACTGCGGTAAAACCAGCATGAGCAGAAGAGCATTACATGATACGAAATGAATGCATGCACAGGCCGCTTGTGCATCAAACAAATATAAGCATTTGCGACAACTCAGGCCAAATATCCATCTTGCGTTGTCCATTTCAGACAAACGAAAAGACAAATACTAAAATATGATTAAGCTTCACTGCATCGCAAAATCATTGCGGTAAAGCCAGCGTGAGCAGAATAGCATTACATGATACGAAATGAACGAATGCACAGGCAAAGTGTGCATCAAACAAATATAAGCATTTTCGACTGCTCAGGCCAAATTTGCATCTTGGCACGTCCGTTTCAGGCAAACAAAAGGACAAATACTTAAATTTGACCAAGCTTCACTGCATCGCAAAAAGACTGCGGTAATGCCAGCGTGAGCAGAAGAGCGTTACATGATACGAAATGACCGCATGCACAGGCCACTTGCGCATCAAACCAATATAAGCATTTGCGACTGCTCAGGCCAAATATACATCTTGGCACGTCCGTTTCATGGAGACAAAAAGACAAGTACCAAAAGATGATTAAGCTTCACTGCATCACGAAAGCACTGCGGTGAAGCCACCGTGAGCAGAAAAGCATGACATGATACGAAATGAACGCATGCACAGGCCACTTTTGCATCAAACAAGTATAAGCATTTGCGACTGCTGAGGCCAAATATCCATCTTGGCAGGTCCGTTTTAGGGGAAAAAAAGAAAATTATCAAAAGATGATTAAGCTTCACTACATCGTGAAAGCACTGCGGTAAAACCAGCGTGAGCAGAGGAGCATTACATGATACGAAATTTACGCATGCACAGGCCACTTGTGCATCAACAAAAGATAAGCATTTGCGACGGCTCAGGCAAAATATGCATCTTGGCACGTCCGTTTCAGGCAAACAAAAGGACAAATACTTAAATTTGATGAAGCTTTACTGTATCGCAAAAGCACTGCGGTAATGCCAGCGTGAGCAGAAGAGCATTACATGATACAAAATGAACGCATGCTCAGGCCACTTGTGCATCAAACAAATATAAGCATTTGCGACTGCTCAGGCCATATATGCAGCTTGGCACGTCCAAGTTAGGGAGACAGTAAGACAATTACCAAAAATTATTAAGCTTCAATGGATCGAAAAAACACTGCGGTAAAGCCAGCGTGAACAGAAGAGCATTACATGATACGAAATGAACGCATGCACAGGCCAATTTTGCATCAAACAAATATAAGCATTTGTGACTGCTCAGGCCAAATATGCAACTTGGCACGTTCGTTTCAGGGAGACAAAACGACAATTACCAAAAGCTGATTAAGCTTCACTGCATCGCCAAAGCACTGCGGTAAAACCAGCATGAGCAGAAGAGCATTACATGATAAGAAATGAACGCATGCACAGGCCACTTGTGCATCAAACAAGTATAAGCATTTGCGACTGCTCAGGCCAAATATGCATCTTGGCACGTTCGTTTCAGGGAGACAAAAAGACAATTATCAAAAGATGATTAAGCTTCACTGCATCGTGTATGCACTGCGGCAAAGTCAGCGTGAGCAGAAGAGCAATACATGATACGAAATGAACGCATGCGCAGGCCACTTGTGCATCAAACAAATATAAGCATTTGCGACTGCTCGGGCCATATAGGCATCTTGACACGTCCGTTTCAGGCAAACAAAAGGACAAATACATTAATTTGATGAAGCTTTACTGCATCGCAAAAGCGCTGCGGTAAAGCCAGCGTGAGCAGAAGAGCATTACATGATACGAAATGAACGCATGCACAGGCCACTTGTGCACCAAACAAATATAAGCATTTGCAATTGCTCAGGCCAAATATGCATCTTGACATATCCATTTCAGGCAAACAAAAGGACAAATACTTAAATATGATCAAGGTTCACTGCATCGCAAAAGCACTGCGGTAAAGCCAGCATGAGCAGAAGAGCATTACATGATACGAAATGAACGCATGCACAGGCCACTTGTGCATCAAACAAATATAAGCATTTGCGACTGCTCAGGCCATATAGGCATCTTGGCAGGTCCGTTTCAGGCAAACAAAAGGACAATTACCAAAAGATGATTAAGCTTCACTGCATCGCGAAAGAGCTGCGGTAAAGCCAGCATGAGCGGAAGAGAAAGACATGATACGAAGTGAACGCATGCACAGGCCACTTGTGCATCAAACAAATATAAGTATTTGCGACTGCTCAGGCCAAATATGCATCTTGGCACGTCCGTTTAAGGGAGACAAAAAGACAATTACCAAAAGATGACCATGCTTCACTGCATCGCCAAAGCACTGCGGTAAAACCAGCATGAGCAGAAGAGCATTACATGATACGATATGAATGCATGCACAGGCCACTTGTGCATCAAACAAATATAAGCTTTTGCGACTGCTCAGGCCAAATATCCATCTTGCGTTGTCCATCTCAGACAAACGAAAAGACAAATACTTAAATATAATCAAGCTTCACAGCATCGCAAAGCACTGCGGTAAAGCCAGCATGAGCAGAAGAGCATTACATGATACGAAATGAACGCATGCACAGGCCACTTGTGCATCAAACAAATATAAGCATTTGCGACTGCTGAGGCCTAATATGCATCTTGGCACGTCCGTTTCAAAGAGACAAAAAGACATTTACCAAAAGATGATTAAGCTTCACTGCATCACGAAAGCACTACTGTAAAGCGAGCATGAGCAGAAGAGCAATACATGATACGAAATGAACGCATGCACAGGCCACTTGTGCATAAAACAAATATAAGCATTTGCGACTGCTCAGACCAAATATGCATCTTGGCACGCAAGTTTCAGGCAAACAAAAGGACAAACACTTAAATATGATTAAGCTTCACTGCATCGCAAAAGCACTGCGGTAAAGCCAGCGTGAGCAGAATAGGATTACATGATACGAAATGAACGCATGCACAGGCCACTTGTGCATCAAACAAATATAGGCATTTGCGACTTCTCAGGCCAAATATCCATCCTGGCAGGTCCGTTTTAGGGAAACAAAAAGAAAATTATCAAAAGATGATTAGGCTTCACTACATCGTGAAAGCACTGCGGTAAAACCAGCGTGAGCAGAGGAGCATTACATGATACGAAATGAACGCATGCACAGGCCACTTGTGCATCAAATAAAGATAAGCATTTGCGACGGCTCAGGCAAAATATGCATCTTGGCACGTCCGTTTCAGGCAAACAAAAGGACAAATACTTAAATTTGATGAAGCTTTACTGTATCGCAAAAGCACTGCGGTAATGCCAGCGTGAGCAGAAGAGCATTACATGATACGAAATGAACGCATGCTCAGGCCACTTGTGCATCAAACAAATATAAGCATTTGCGACTGCTCAGGCCAATAATGCAACTTGGCACGTTCGTTTCAGGGAGACAAAACGACAATTACCAAAAGCTGATTAAGCTTCACTGCATCGCCAAAGCACTGCGGTAAAACCAGCATGAGCAGAAGAGCATTACATGATACGAAATGAACGCATGCACAGGCCACTTGTGCATCAAACAAATATAAGCATTTGCGACTGCTAGGGCCATATAGGCATCTTGGCACGTCCGTTTTAGGCAAACAAAAGAACAAATAAATAAATTCGATGAAGCTTTACTGCATCGCAAAAGCACTGCGGTAAAGCCAGCGTGAGCAGAAGAGCATTACTTGATACGAAATGAACGCATGCACAGGCCACTTGTGCATCAAACAAATATAAGCATTTGCGACTGCTGAGGCCTAATATGCATCTTGGCACGTCTGTTTCAAAGAGACAAAAAGACATTTACCAAAAGATGATTAAGCTTCACTGCATCACGAAAGCACTACTGTAAAGCGAGCATGAGCAGAAGAGCAATACATGATACGAAATGAACGCATGCACAGGCCACTTGTGCACCAAACAAATATAGGCATTTGCGATTGCTCAGGCCAAATATGCATCTTGGCATGTCCGTTTCAGGCAAACAAAAGGACAAATACTTAAATATGATCAAGCTTCACTTCATCGCAAAAGCACTGCGGTAAAGCACGCTTGAGCAGAAGAGCATTACATGATACGAAATGAACGCATGCACAGGCCACTTGTGCATCAAACAAATATAAGCATTTGCGACTGCTCAGGCCAAATATGCATCTTGGCACGCAAGTTTCAGGCAAACAAAAGGACAAATACTTAAATATGATTAAGCTTCACTGCATTGCAAAAGCACTGCGGTAAAGCCAGCGTGAGCAGAATAGGATTACATGATACGAAATGAACGCATGCACAGGCCACTTGTGCATCAAACAAATATAGGCATTTGCGACTTCTCAGGCCAAATATCTATCCTGGCAGGTCCGTTTTAGGGAAACAAAAAGAAAATTATCAAAAGATGATTAGGCTTCACTGCATCGCAAAAGCACTGCGGTAAAGCCAGCACGAGCAGAAGAGGATTACATGATACGAAATGAACGCATGCCCAGGCCACTTGCGCATCAAACAAAGATAGGCATTTGCAACTGCTCAACCCAAATATGCATCTTGGCACGTCTGTTTCAGGCAAACAAAAGGACAAATACTTAAATTTGATCAAGCTTCACTGCATCGCAAAAGGAGTGCGGTAATGCCAGCGTGAGCAGAAGAGCGTTACATGATACGAAATGAACGCATGCACAGGCCACTTGTGCATCAATCAAATATAAGCATTTGCGACTGCTCAGGCCAAATATGCATCTTGGCATGTCCGTTTCAGGGAGACAAAAAAACAATTACCAAGAGATGATTAGGCTTCACCGTATCGCGAAAGCACTGAAGTAAAGCCAGCGTGAGCAGAAGAGCATTACATGATACGAAATGAACGCAAGCACAGGCCACTTGTGCATCAAAAAAATATAAGTATTTGTGACTGCTCAAGCCAAATATGCATCTTGGCACGCCCATTTGAGGCAAACAAAAAGTTAAATACTAAAATATGATCAAGCTTCACTGCATTGAAAAAGCACTGCGGTAAAGCCAGCATGAGCAGAAGAGCACTACATGATACGAAATGAACGCATGCCCAGGCCACTTGTGCATCAAACAATATAAGCAATTGCGACTGCACAGGCCAAATACGCATCTTGGCACGTCCGTTTCAGGCAAACAAAAGAACAAATACTTAAATATGATCAAGCTTCACTGCATCACAAAAGCACTGCGGTAAAGTCAGCTTGAGCAAATAGCCTTACATGATACGAAATGAGCGCATGCACAGGCCACTTGTGCATCAAACCAATAAAAGCATTTGCGACTGCTCAGGCCAAATATACATCTTGGCACGTCCGTTTCATGGAGACAAAAAGACAATTACCAAAAGATGATTAAGCTTCACTGCATCACGAAAGCACTGCGGTAAAGCCACCGTGAGCAGAAAAGCATTACATTATACGAAATAAACGCATGCACAGGCCACTTTTGCATCAAACAAATATAAGCTTTGCGACTGCTGAGGCCAAATATGCATCTTGGCACGTCCATTTCAGGCAAACAAAAGCACAAATACTTAAATATGATCAAGCTTCACTGCATCGAAAAGCACTGCGGTAAAGCCAGTATGAGCAGAAGAGCACTACATGATACGAAATGAACGAATGCCAAGGCCACTTGTGCATCAAACAAATATAAGCATTTGCGACTGCTCAGGCCAAATATGCATCTTGGCACGTCCGTTTCGGGCAAACAAAAGGACAAATACTTAAATATGATCATGCTTCACTGCATCGCAAAAGCGCTGCGGTAAAGTCAGCGTGAGCAGAAGAGCATTACATGTTTAAAAGGAACGCATTCACAGGGTACTTGTGCATCAAACAAATATAAGCATTCGCGACTGCTCAGGCCAAATATGCATGTTGGCATGTCCGTTTCAGGCAAACAAAAAGACAAATACTTAAATATGATCAAGCTTCACAGCATCGCAAAGCACTGCGGTAAAGCCAGCATGAGCAGAAGAGCATTACATGATACGAAATGAACGCATGCACAGGCCACTTGTGCATCAAACAAATATAAGCATTTGCGACTGCTCAGGCCAATTATGCATCTTGGCACGTCCGTTTCAGGCAAACAAACGGACAAATTCTTAAATATGATTAAGTTTCACTACATCGCAAAAGGAGTGCGGTAATGCCAGCGTGAGCAGAAGAGCGTTACATGATACGAAATGAGCGCATGCACAGGCCACTTGTGCATCAAACCAATAAAAGCATTTGCGACTGCTCAGGCCAAATATACATCTTGGCACGTCCGTTTCATGGAGACAAAAAGACAATTACCAAAAGATGATTAAGCTTCACTGCATCACGAAAGCACTGCGGTAAAGCCACCGTGAGCAGAAAAGCATTACATGATACGAAATGAACGCATGCACAGGCCACTTTTGCATCAAACAAATATAAGCTTTGCGACTGCTGAGGCCAAATATGCATCTTGGCACGTCCATTTCAGGCAAACAAAAGGACAAATACTTAAATATGATCAAGCTTCACTGCATCGAAAAAGCACTGCGGTAAAGCCAGTATGAGCAGAAGAGCACTACATGATACGAAATTAACGAATGCCCAGGCCACTTGTGCATCAAACAAATATAAGCATTTGCGACTGCTCAGGCCAAATATGCATCTTGGCACGTCCGTTTCGGGCAAATAAAAGGACAAATACCTAAATATGATCATGCTTCACTGCATCGCAAAAGCACTGCGGTAAAGTCAGCGTGAGCAGAAGAGCATTACATGATACGAAATTAACGCATGCACAGGCCACTTGTGCATCAAATATAAGCATTTGCGACTGCTCAGGCCAAATATGCATCATGGCACGTCCGTTTCAGGCAAACAAAAGGACAAATACTTAAATATGATCAAGCTTACTGCATCGCAAAAGCACTGCGGTAAAACCAGCATGAGCAGAAGAGCATTACATGATACGAAATGAACGCATGCACAGGCCACTTGTGCATCAAACAAATATAAGCATTTGCGACTGCTCAGGCCAAATATGCATCTTGGCACGTCTGTTTCAGAGAGAGAAAAAGACAATTACCAAAAGATGATTAAGCTTCACTGCATCACGAAAGCACTGCGGTAAAGCGAGCATGAGCAGAAGAGCAATACATGATACGAAATGAACGCATCCATAGGCCACTTGTGCATCAAACAAATATAAGCATTTGCGACTGCTCAGGCCAAATATGCATCTTGGCACGTCCGTTTCAGGCAAACAAAAGGACAAATTCCTGAATATGATTAAGCTTCGCTGCATCGCAAAAGCACTGCGGTAAAGCCAGCGTGAGCAGAATAGCATTAAATGATAAGAAATGAACGCCTGCACAGGCAACTTGTACATCAAACAAATATAAGCATTTGCGACTGCTCAGGCCAAATATGCATATTGGCACGTCTGTTTCAGGCAAACAAAAGGACAAATTCTTAAATATGATTAAGCTTCACTGCATCGCAAAAGCACTGCGGTAAATCCAGCGTGAGCAGAATAGCATTACATGATACGAAATGAACGCATGCACAGGCAACTTGTGCATCAAACAAATATAAGCATTTTCGACTGCTCAGGCCAAATTTGCATCTTGGCAGGTCCGTTTCAGGCAAACAAAAGGACAATTACCAAAAGATGATTAAGCTTCACTGCATCGCAAAAGAACTGCGGTAAAGTCAGCATGAGCAGAAGAGCAAGACATGATACGAAGTGAACGCATGCACAGGCCACTTGTGCATCAAACAAATATAAGCATTTGCGACTGCTCAGGCCGAATATGCATCTTGGCACGTCCGTTTCAGGGAGACAAAAACACAATTACCAAAAGATGACTATGCTTCACTGCATCGCCAAAGCACTGCGGTAAAACCAGCATGAGCAGAAGAGCATTACATGATACGAAATGAATGCATGCACAGGCCATTTGTGCATCAAACAAATATAAGCATTTGCGACAACTCAGACCAAATATCTATCTTGCGTTGTCCATTTCAGACAAACGAAAAGACAAATACTAAAATATGATTAAGCTTCACTGCATCGCAAAAGCACTGCGGTAAAGCCAGCGTGAGCAGAATAGCATTACATGATACGAAATGAACGCATGCACAGGCAAAGTGTGCATCAAACAAATATAAGCATTTTCGACTGCTCAGGCCAAATTTGCATCTTGGCACGTCCGTTTCAGTCAAACAAAAGGACAAATACTTAACTTTGACCAAGCTTCACTGCATCGCAAAAAGACTGCGGTAATGCCAGCGTGAGCAGAAGAGCGTTACATGATACGAAATGACCGCATGCACAGGCCACTTGCGCATCAAACCAATATAAGCATTTGCGACTGCTCAGGCCAAATATACATCTTGGCACGTCCGTTTCATGGAGACAAAAAGACAAGTACCAAAAGATGATTAAGCTTCACTGCATCACGAAAGCACTGCGGTAAAGCCACCGTGAGCAGAAAAGCATTACATGATACGAAATGAACGCATGCACAGGCCACTTTTGCATCAAACAAGTATAAGCATTTGCGACTGCTGAGGCCAAATATCCATCTTGGCAGGTCCGTTTTAGGGGAAAAAAAGAAAATTATCAAAAGATGATTAAGCTTCACTACATCGTGAAAGCACTGCGGTAAAACCAGCGTGAGCAGAGGAGCATTACATGATACGAAATTTACGCATGCACAGGCCACTTGTGCATCAATTAAAAATAAGCATTTGCGACGGCTCAGGCAAAATATGCATCTTGGCACGTCCGTTTCAGGCAAACAAAAGGACAAATACTTAAGTTTGATGAAGCTTTACTGTATCGCAAAAGCACTGCGGTAATGCCAGCGTGAGCAGAAGAGCATTACATGATACGAAATGAACGCATGCTCAGGCCACTTGTGCATCAAACAAATATAAGCATTTGCGACTGCTCAGGCCATATATGCATCTTGGCACGTCCAAGTTAGGGAGACAGTAAGACAATTACCAAAAATTATTAAGCTTCAATGGATCGAAAAAACACTGCGGTAAAGCCAGCGTGAACAGAAGAGCATTACATGATACGAAATGAACGCATGCACAGGCCAATTTTGCATCAAACAAATATAAGCATTTGTGACTGCTCAGGCCAAATATGCAACTTGGCACGTTCGTTTCAGGGAGACAAAACGACAATTACCAAAAGCTGATTAAGCTTCACTGCATCGCCAAAGCACTGCGGTAAAACCAGCATGAGCAGAAGAGCATTACATGATAAGAAATGAACGCACGCACAGGCCACTTGTGCATCAAACAAGTATAAGCATTTGCGACTGCTCAGGCCAAATATGCATCTTGGCACGTTCGTTTCAGGGAGACAAAAAGACAATTATCAAAAGATGATTAAGCTTCACTGCATCGCGTATGCACTGCGGCAAAGCCAGCGTGAGCAGAAGAGCATTACATGATACGAAATGAACGCATGCGCAGGCCACTTGTGCATCAAACAAATATAAGCATTTGCGACTGCTCAGGCCATATAGGCATCTTGGCAGGTCCGTTTCAGGCAAACAAAAGGACAATTACCAAAAGATGATTAGGCTTCACTGCATCGCGAAAGAGCTGCGGTAAAGCCAGCATGAGCAGAAGAGAAAGACATGATACGAAGTGAACGCATGCACAGGCCACTTGTGCATCAAACAAATATAAGTATTTGCGACTGCTCAGGCCAAATATGCATCTTGGCACGTCCGTTTCAGGGAGACAAAAAGACAATTACCAAAAGATGACCATGCTTCACTGCATCGCCAAAGCACTGCGGTAAAACCAGCATGAGCAGAAGAGCATTACACGATACGATATGAATGCATGCACAGGACACTTGTGCATCAAACAAATATAAGCATTTGCGACTGCTCAGGCCAAATATCCATCTTGCGTTGTCCATCTCAGACAAACGAAAAGACAAATACTTAAATATAATCAAGCTTCACAGCATCGCAAAGCACTGCGGTAAAGCCAGCATGAGCAGAAGAGCATTACATGATACGAAATGAACGCATGCACAGGCCACTTGTGCATCAAACAAATATAAGCATTTGCGACTGCTGAGGCCTAATATGCATCTTGGCACGTCCGTTTCAAAGAGACAAAAAGACATTTACCAAAAGATGATTAAGCTTCCCTGCATCACGAAAGCACTACTGTAAAGCGAGCATGAGCAGAAGAGCAATACATGATACGAAATGAACGCATGCACAGGCCACTTGTGCATCAAACAAATATAAGCATTTGCGACTGCTCCGGCCAAATATGCATCTTGGCACGTCCGTTTCGGGCAAACAAAAGGACAAATACTTAAATATGATCATGCTTCACTGCATCGCAAAAGCGCTGCGGTAAAGTCAGCGTGAGCAGAAGAGCATTACATGTTCAAAAGGAACGCATTCACAGGGTACTTGTGCATCAAACAAATATAAGCATTCGCGACTGCTCAGGCCAAATATGCATCTTGGCACGCAAGTTTCAGGCAAACAAAAGGACAAACACTTAAATATGATTAAGCTTCACTGCATCGCAAAAGCACTGCGGTAAAGCCAGCGTGAGCAGAATAGGATTACATGATACGAAATGAACGCATGCACAGGCCACTTGTGCATCAAACAAATATAGGCATTTGCGACTTCTCAGGCCAAATATCCATCCTGGCCGGTCCGTTTTAGGGAAACAAAAAGAAAATTATCAAAAGATGATTAGGCTTCACTACATCGTGAAAGCACTGCGGTAAAACCAGCGTGAGCAGAGGAGCATTACATGATACGAAATGAACGCATGCACAGGCCACTTGTGCATCAAATAAAGATAAGCATTTGCGACGACTCAGGCAAAATATGCATCTTGGCACGTCCGTTTCAGGCAAACAAAAGGACAAATACTTAAATTTGATGAAGCTTTACTGTATCGCAAAAGCACTGCGGTAATGCCAGCGTGAGCAGAAGAGCATTACATGATACGAAATGAACGCATGCTCAGGCCACTTGTGCATCAAACAAATATAAGCATTTGCGACTGCTCAGGCCAAATATGCAACTTGGCACGTTCGTTTCAGGGAGACAAAACGACAATTACCAAAAGCTGATTAAGCTTCACTGCATCGCCAAAGCACTGCGGTAAAACCAGCATGAGCAGAAGAGCATTACATGATACGAAATGAACGCATGCACAGGCCACTTGTGCATCAAACAAATATAAGCATTTGCGACTGCTCGGGCCATATAGGCATCTTGGCACGTCCGTTTTAGGCAAACAAAAGAACAAATAAATAAATTTGATGAAGCTTTACTGCATCGCAAAAGCACTGCGGTAAAGCCAGCGTGAGCAGAAGAGCATTACTTGATACGAAATGAACGCATGCACAGGCCACTTGTGCATCAAACAAATATAAGCATTTGCGACTGCTGAGGCCTAATATGCATCTTGGCACGTCTGTTTCAAAGAGACAAAAAGACATTTACCAAAAGATGATTAAGCTTCACTGCATCACGAAAGCACTACTGTAAAGCGAGCATGAGCAGAAGAGCAATACATGATACGAAATGAACGCATGCACAGGCCACTTGTGCACCAAACAAATATAAGCATTTGCGATTGCTCAGGCCAAATATGCATCTTGGCATGTCCGTTTCAGGCAAACAAAAGGACAAATACTTAAATATGATCAAGCTTCACTGCATCGCAAAAGCACTGCGGTAAAGCCAGCATGAGCAGAAGAGCATTACATGATACGAAATGAACGCATGCACAGGCCACTTGTGCATCAAACAAATATAAGCATTTGCGACTGCTCAGGCCAAATATGCATCTTGGCACGCAAGTTTCAGGCAAACAAAAGGACAAATACTTAAATATGATTAAGCTTCACTGCATTGCAAAAGCACTGCGGTAAAGCCAGCGTGAGCAGAATAGGATTACATGATACGAAATGAACGCATGCACAGGCCACTTGTGCATCAAACAAATATAGGCATTTGCGACTTCTCAGGCCAAATATCCATCCTGGCAGGTCCGTTTTAGGGAAACAAAAAGAAAATTATCAAAAGATGATAAGGCTTCACTGCATCGCAAAAGCACTGCGGTATAGCCAGCACGAGCAGAAGAGGATTACATGATACGAAATGAAAGCATGCCCAGGCCACTTGTGCATCAAACAAAGATAGGCATTTGCAACTGCTCAACCCAAATATGCATCTTGGCACGTCTGTTTCAGGCAAACAAAAGGACAAATACTTAAATTTGATCAAGCTTCACTGCATCACAAAAGGAGTGCGGTAATGCCAGCGTGAGCAGAAGAGCATTACATGATACGAAATGAACGCAAGCACAGGCCACTTGTGCATCAAAAAAATATAAGTATTTGTGACTGCTCAAGCCAAATATGCATCTTGGCACGCCCATTTGAGGCAAACAAAAAGTTAAATACTAAATATGATCAAGCTTCACTGCATCACGAAAGCACTGCGGTAAAGCCACCGTGAGCAGAAAAGCATTACATTATACGAAATAAACGCATGCACAGGCCACTTTTGCATCAAACAAATATAAGCTTTGCGACTGCTGAGGCCAAATATGCATCTTGGCACGTCCATTTCAGGCAAACAAAAGGACAAATACTTAAATATGATCAAGCTTCACTGCATCAAAAAGCACTGCGGTAAAGCCAGTATGAGCAGAAGAGCACTACATGATACGAAATGAACGAATGCCAAGGCCACTTGTGCATCAAACAAATATAAGCATTTGCGACTGCTCAGGCCAAATATGCATCTTGGCACGTCCGTTTCGGGCAAACAAAAGGACAAATACTTAAAAATGATTATGCTTCACTGCATCGCAAAAGCGCTGCGGTAAAGTCAGCGTGAGCAGAAGAGCATTACATGTTTAAAAGGAACGCATTCACAGGGTACTTGTGCATCAAACAAATATAAGCATTCGCGACTGCTCAGGCCAAATATGCATGTTGGCATGTCCGTTTCAGGCAAACAAAAAGACAAATACTTAAATATGATCAAGCTTCACAGCATCGCAAAGCACTGCGGTAAAGCCAGCATGAGCAGAAGAGCATTACATGATACGAAATGAACGCATGCACAGGCCACTTGTGCATCAAACAAATATAAGCATTTGCGACTGCTCAGGCCAAATATGCATCTTGGCACGTCTGTTTCAGGCAAATAAAAGGACAAATTCTTAAATATGATTAAGCTTCACTGCATCGCAAAAGCACTGCGGTAAAGCCAGCGTGAGCAGAATAGCATTACATGATACAAAATGAACGCATGCACAGGCAACTTGTGCATCAAACAAATATAAGCATTTTCGACTGCTCAGGCCAAATTTGCATCTTGGCAGGTCCGTTTCAGGCAAACAAAAGGACAATTACCAAAAGATGATTGAGCTTCACTGCATCGCAAAAGAACTGCGGTAAAGTCAGCATGAGCAGAAGAGCAAGACATGATACGAAGTGAACGCATGCACAGGCCAATTTTGCATCAAACAAATATAGGCATTTGTGACTGCTCAGGCCAAATCTGCAACTTGGCACGTTCGTTTCAGGGAGACAAAACGACAATTACCAAAAGCTGATTAAGCTTCACTGCATCGCGTATGCACTGCGGCAAAGCCAGCGTGAGCAGAAGAGCATTACATGATACGAAATGAACGCATGCGCAGGCCACTTGTGCATCAAACAAATATAAGCATTTGCGACTGCTCGGGCCATATAGGCATCTTGACACGTCCGTTTCAGGCAAACAAAAGGACAAATACATAAATTTGATGAAGCTTTACTGCATCGCAAAAGCGCTGCGGTAAAGCCAGCGTGAGCAGAAGAGCAATACATGATACGAAATGAACGCATGCACAGGCCACTTGTGCATCAAACAAATATAAGCATTTGCGACTGCTCAGGCCAAATATGCATCTTGGCACGCAAGTTTCAGGCAAACAAAAGGACAAATACTTAAATATGATTAAGCTTCACTGCATTGCAAAAGCACTGCGGTAAAGCCAGCGTGAGCAGAATAGGATTACATGATACGAAATGAACGCATGCACAGGCCACTTGTGCATCAAACAAATATAGGCATTTGCGACTTCTCAGGCCAAATATCCATCCTGGCAGGTCCGTTTTAGGGAAACAAAAAGAAAATTATCAAAAGATGATTAGGCTTCACTGCATCGCAAAAGCACTGCGGTAAAGCCAGCACGAGCAGAAGAGGATTACATGATACGAAATGAAAGCATGCCCAGGCCACTTGCGCATCAAACAAAGATAGGCATTTGCAACTGCTCAACCCAAATATGCATCTTGGCACGTCTGTTTCAGGCAAACAAAAGGACAAGTACTTAAATTTGATCAAGCTTCACTGCATCACAAAAGGAGTGCGGTAATGCCAGCGTGAGCAGAAGAGCATTACATGATACGAAATGAACGCAAGCACAGGCCACTTGTGCATCAAAAAAATATAAGTATTTGTCACTGCTCAGGCCAAATATGCATGTTGGCATGTCCGTTTCAGGCAAACAAAAAGACAAATACTTAAATATGATCAAGCTTCACAGCATCGCAAAGCACTGCGGTAAAGCCAGCATGAGCAGAAGAGCATTACATGATACGAAATGAACGCATACACAGGCCACTTGTGCATCAAACAAATATAAGCATTTGCAACTGCTCAGGCAAATTATGCATCTTGGCACGTCCGTTTCAGGCAAACAAAAGGACAAATACTTAAATATGATCAAGCTTCACTGCATCGAAAAGCACTGCGGTAAAGCCAGTATGAGCAGAAGAGCACTACATGTTACGAAATGAACGAATGCCAAGGCCACTTGTGCATCAAACAAATATAAGCATTTGCGACTGCTCAGGCCAAATATGCATCTTGGCACGTCCGTTTCGGGCAAACAAAAGGACAAATACTTAAATATGATCATGCTTCACTGCATCGCAAAAGCGCTGCGGTAAAGTCAGCGTGAGCAGAAGAGCATTACATGTTCAAAAGGAACGCATTCACAGGGTACTTGTGCATCAAACAAATATAAGCATTCGCGACTGCTCAGGCCAAATATGCATGTTGGCATGTCCGTTTCAGGCAAACAAAAAGATAAATACTTAAATATGATCAAGCTTCACAGCATCGCAAAGCACTGCGGTAAAGCCAGCATGAGCAGAAGAGCATTACATGATACGAAATGAACGCATGCATAGGCCACTTGTGCATCAAACAAATATAAGCATTTGCGACTGCTCAGGCCAATTATGCATCTTGGCACGTCCGTTTCAGGCAAACAAACGGACAAATTCTTAAATATGATTAAGCTTCACTACATCGCAAAAGGAGTGCGGTAATGCCAGCGTGAGCAGAAGAGGGTTACATGATACGAAATGAGCGCATGCACAGGCCACTTGTGCATCAAACCAATAAAAGCATTTGCGACTGCTCAGGCCAAATATACATCTTGGCATGTCCGTTTCATGGAGACAAAAAGACAATTACCAAAAGATGATTAGGCTTCACTGCATCACGAAAGCACTGCGTTAAAGCCACCGTGAGCAGAAAAGCATTACATGATACGAAATGAACGCATGCACAGGCCACTTTTGCATCAAACAAATATAAGCTTTGCGACTGCTGAGGCCAAATATGCATCTTGGCACGTCCATTTCAGGCAAACAAAAGGACAAATACTTAAATATGATCAAGCTTCACTGCATCGAAAAAGCACTGCGGTAAAGCCAGTATGAGCAGAAGAGCACTACATGATACGAAATGAACGAATGCCCAGGCCACTTGTGCATCAAACAAATATAAGCATTTGCGACTGCTCAGGCCAAATATGCATCTTGGCACGTCCGTTTCGGGCAAATAAAAGGACAAATACCTAAATATGATCATGCTTCACTGCATCGCAAAAGCACTGCGGTAAAGTCAGCGTGAGCAGAAGAGCATTACATGATACGAAATGAACGCATGCACAGGCCACTCGTGCATCAAATATAAGCATTTGCGACGGCTCAGGCCAAATATGCATCATGGCACGTCCGTTTCAGGCAAACAAAAGGACAAATACTTAAATATGATCAAGCTTACTGCATCGCAAAAGCACTGCGGTAAAACCAGCATGAGCAGAAGAGCATTACATGATACGAAATGAACGCATGCACAGGCCACTTGTGCATCAAACAAATATAAGCATTTGCGACTGCTCAGGCCAAATATGCATCTTGGCACGTCTGTTTCAGAGAGAAAAAGACAATTACCAAAAGATGATTAAGCTTCACTGCATCACGAAAGCACTGCGGTAAAGCGAGCATGAGCAGAAGAGCAATACATGATACGAAATGAACGCATCCATAGGCCACTTGTGCATCAAACAAATATAAGCATTTGCGACTGCTCAGGCCAAATATGCATCTTGGCACGTCCTTTTCAGGCAAACAAAAGGACAAATTCCTGAATATGATTAAGCTTCACTGCATCGCAAAAGCACTGCGGTAAAGCCAGCGTGAGCAGAATAGCATTAAATGATAAGAAATGAACGCATGCACAGGCAACTTGTACATCAAACAAATATAAGCATTTGCGACTGCTCAGGCCAAATATGCATCTTGGCACGTCTGTTTCAGGCAAACAAAAGGACAAATTCTTAAATATGTATAAGCTTCACTGCATCGCAAAAGCACTGCGGTAAAGCCAGCGTGAGCAGAATAGCATTACATGATACGAAATGAACGCATGCACAGGCAACTTGTGCATCAAACAAACATAAGCATTTTCGACTGCTCAGGCCAAATTTGCATCTTGGCAGGTCCGTTTCAGGCAAACAAAAGGACAATTACCAAAAGATGATTAAGCTTCACTGCATCGCAAAAGAACTGCGGTAAAGTCAGCATGAGCAGAAGAGCAAGACATGATACGAAGTGAACGCATGCACAGGCCACTTGTGCATCAAAAAAAATTTAATCATTTGCGACTGCTCAGGCCGAATATGCATCTTGGCACGTCCGTTTCAGGGAGACAAAAACACAATTACCAAAAGATGACTATGCTTCACTGCATCGCCAAAGCACTGCGGTAAAACCAGCATGAGCAGAAGAGCATTACATGATACGAAATGAATGCATGCACAGGCCGCTTGTGCATCAAACAAATATAAGCATTTGCGACAACTCAGGCCAAATATCCATCTTGCGTTGTCCATTTCAGACAAACGAAAAGACAAATACTAAAATATGATTAAGCTTCACTGCATCGCAAAATCATTGCGGTAAAGCCAGCGTGAGCAGAATAGCATTACATGATACGAAATGAACGCATGCACAGGCAAAGTGTGCATCAAACAAATATAAGCATTTTCGACTGCTCAGGCCAAATTTGCATCTTGGCACGTCCGTTTCAGGCAAACAAAAGGACAAATACTTAAATTTGACCAAGCTTCACTGCATCGCAAAAAGACTGCGGTAATGCCAGCGTGAGCAGAAGAGCGTTACATGATACGAAATGACCGCATGCACAGGCCACTTGCGCATCAAACCAATATAAGCATTTGCGACTGCTCAGGCCAAATATACATCTTGGCACGTCCGTTTCATGGAGACAAAAAGACAAGTACCAAAAGATGATTAAGCTTCACTGCATCACGAAAGCACTGCGGTGAAGCCACCGTGAGCAGAAAAGCATGACATGATACGAAATGAACGCATGCACAGGCCACATTTGCATCAAACAAGTATAAGCATTTGCGACTGCTGAGGCCAAATATCCATCTTGGCAGGTCCGTTTTAGGGGAAAAAAAGAAAATTATCAAAAGATGATTAAGCTTCACTACATCGTGAAAGCACTGCCGTAAAACCAGCGTGAGCAGAGGAGCATTACATGATACGAAATTTACGCATGCACAGGCCACTTGTGCATCAACAAAAGATAAGCATTTGCGACGGCTCAGGCAAAATATGCATCTTGGCACGTCCGTTTCAGGCAAACAAAAGGACAAATACTTAAATTTGATGAAGCTTTACTGTATCGCAAAAGCACTGCGGTAATGCCAGCGTGAGCAGAAGAGCATTACATGATACAAAATGAACGCATGCTCAGGCCACTTGTGCATCAAACAAATATAAGCATTTGCGACTGCTCAGGCCATATATGCAGCTTGGCACGTCCAAGTTAGGGAGACAGTAAGACAATTACCAAAAATTATTAAGCTTCAATGGATCGAAAAAACACTGCGGTAAAGCCAGCGTGAACAGAAGAGCATTACATGATACGAAATGAACGCATGCACAGGCCAATTTTGCATCAAACAAATATAAGCATTTGTGACTGCTCAGGCCAAATATGCAACTTGGCACGTTCGTTTCAGGGAGACAAAACGACAATTACCAAAAGCTGATTAAGCTTCACTGCATCGCCAAAGCACTGCGGTAAAACCAGCATGAGCAGAAGAGCATTACATGATAAGAAATGAACGCATGCACAGGCCACTTGTGCATCAAACAAGTATAAGCATTTGCGACTGCTCAGGCCAAATATGCATCTTGGCACGTTCGTTTCAGGGAGACAAAAAGACAATTATCAAAAGATGATTAAGCTTCACTGCATCGCGTATGCACTGCGGCAAAGTCAGCGTGAGCAGAAGAGCATTACATGATACGAAATGAACGCATGCACAGGCCACTTGTGCATCAAACAAATATAAGCATTTGCGACTGCTCAGGCCATATAGGCATCTTGGCAGGTCCGTTTCAGGCAAACAAAAGGACAATTACCAAAAGATGATTAAGCTTCACTGCATCGCGAAAGAGCTGCGGTAAAGCCAGCATGAGCGGAAGAGAAAGACATGATACGAAGTGAACGCATGCACAGGCCACTTGTGCATCAAACAAATATAAGTATTTGCGACTGCTCAGGCCAAATATGCATCTTGGCACGTCCGTTTCAGGGAGACAAAAAGACAATTACCAAAAGATGACCATGCTTCACTGCATCGCCAAAGCACTGCGGTAAAACCAGCATGAGCAGAAGAGCATTACATGATACGATATGAATGCATGCACAGGCCACTTGTGCATCAAACAAATATAAGCTTTTGCGACTGCTCAGGCCAAATATCCATCTTGCGTTGTCCATCTCAGACAAACGAAAAGACAAATACTTAAATATAATCAAGCTTCACAGCATCGCAAAGCACTGCGGTAAAGCCAGCATGAGCAGAAGAGCATTACATGATACGAAATGAACGCATGCACAGGCCACTTGTGCATCAAACAAATATAAGCATTTGCGACTGCTGAGGCCTAATATGCATCTTGGCACGTCCGTTTCAAAGAGACAAAAAGACATTTACCAAAAGATGATTAAGCTTCACTGCATCACGAAAGCACTACTGTAAAGCGAGCATGAGCAGAAGAGCAATACATGATACGAAATGAACGCATGCACAGGCCACTTGTGCATAAAACAAATATAAGCATTTGCGACTGCTCAGACCAAATATGCATCTTGGCACGCAAGTTTCAGGCAAACAAAAGGACAAACACTTAAATATGATTAAGCTTCACTGCATCGCAAAAGCACTGCGGTAAAGCCAGCGTGAGCAGAATAGGATTACATGATACGAAATGAACGCATGCACAGGCCACTTGTGCATCAAACAAATATAGGCATTTGCGACTTCTCAGGCCAAATATCCATCCTGGCAGGTCCGTTTTAGGGAAACAAAAAGAAAATTATCAAAAGATGATTAGGCTTCACTACATCGTGAAAGCACTGCGGTAAAACCAGCGTGAGCAGAGGAGCATTACATGATACGAAATGAACGCATGCACAGGCCACTTGTGCATCAAATAAAGATAAGCATTTGCGACGGCTCAGGCAAAATATGCATCTTGGCACGTCCGTTTCAGGCAAACAAAAGGACAAATACTTAAATTTGATGAAGCTTTACTGTATCGCAAAAGCACTGCGGTAATGCCAGCGTGAGCAGAAGAGCATTACATGATACGAAATGAACGCATGCTCAGGCCACTTGTGCATCAAACAAATATAAGCATTTGCGACTGCTCAGGCCAATAATGCAACTTGGCACGTTCGTTTCAGGGAGACAAAACGACAATTACCAAAAGCTGATTAAGCTTCACTGCATCGCCAAAGCACTGCGGTAAAACCAGCATGAGCAGAAGAGCATTACATGATACGAAATGAACGCATGCACAGGCCACTTGTGCATCAAACAAATATAAGCATTTGCGACTGCTAGGGCCATATAGGCATCTTGGCACGTCCGTTTTAGGCAAACAAAAGAACAAATAAATAAATTCGATGAAGCTTTACTGCATCGCAAAAGCACTGCGGTAAAGCCAGCGTGAGCAGAAGAGCATTACTTGATACGAAATGAACGCATGCACAGGCCACTTGTGCATCAAACAAATATAAGCATTTGCGACTGCTGAGGCCTAATATGCATCTTGGCACGTCTGTTTCAAAGAGACAAAAAGACATTTACCAAAAGATGATTAAGCTTCACTGCATCACGAAAGCACTACTGTAAAGCGAGCATGAGCATAAGAGCAATACATGATACGAAATGAACGCATGCACAGGCCACTTGTGCACCAAACAAATATAGGCATTTGCGATTGCTCAGGCCAAATATGCATCTTGGCATGTCCGTTTCAGGCAAACAAAAGGACAAATACTTAAATATGATCAAGCTTCACTTCATCGCAAAAGCACTGCGGTAAAGCACGCTTGAGCAGAAGAGCATTACATGATACGAAATGAACGCATGCACAGGCCACTTGTGCATCAAACAAATATAAGCATTTGCGACTGCTCAGGCCAAATATGCATCTTGGCACGCAAGTTTCAGGCAAACAAAAGGACAAATACTTAAATATGATTAAGCTTCACTGCATTGCAAAAGCACTGCGGTAAAGCCAGCGTGAGCAGAATAGGATTACATGATACGAAATGAACGCATGCACAGGCCACTTGTGCATCAAACAAATATAGGCATTTGCGACTTCTCAGGCCAAATATCTATCCTGGCAGGTCCGTTTTAGGGAAACAAAAAGAAAATTATCAAAAGATGATTAGGCTTCACTGCATCGCAAAAGCACTGCGGTAAAGCCAGCACGAGCAGAAGAGGATTACATGATACGAAATGAACGCATGCCCAGGCCACTTGCGCATCAAACAAAGATAGGCATTTGCAACTGCTCAACCCAAATATGCATCTTGGCACGTCTGTTTCAGGCAAACAAAAGGACAAATACTTAAATTTGATCAAGCTTCACTGCATCGCAAAAGGAGTGCGGTAATGCCAGCGTGAGCAGAAGAGCGTTACATGATACGAAATGAACGCATGCACAGGCCACTTGTGCATCAATCAAATATAAGCATTTGCGACTGCTCAGGCCAAATATGCATCTTGGCATGTCCGTTTCAGGGAGACAAAAAAACAATTACCAAGAGATGATTAGGCTTCACCGTATCGCGAAAGCACTGAAGTAAAGCCAGCGTGAGCAGAAGAGCATTACATGATACGAAATGAACGCAAGCACAGGCCACTTGTGCATCAAAAAAATATAAGTATTTGTGACTGCTCAAGCCAAATATGCATCTTGGCACGCCCATTTGAGGCAAACAAAAAGTTAAATACTAAAATATGATCAAGCTTCACTGCATTGAAAAAGCACTGCGGTAAAGCCAGCATGAGCAGAAGAGCACTACATGATACGAAATGAACGCATGCCCAGGCCACTTGTGCATCAAACAATATAAGCAATTGCGACTGCACAGGCCAAATACGCATCTTGGCACGTCCGTTTCAGGCAAACAAAAGAACAAATACTTAAATATGATCAAGCTTCACTGCATCACAAAAGCACTGCGGTAAAGTCAGCTTGAGCAAATAGCCTTACATGATACGAAATGAGCGCATGCACAGGCCACTTGTGCATCAAACCAATAAAAGCATTTGCGACTGCTCAGGCCAAATATACATCTTGGCACGTCCGTTTCATGGAGACAAAAAGACAATTACCAAAAGATGATTAAGCTTCACTGCATCACGAAAGCACTGCGGTAAAGCCACCGTGAGCAGAAAAGCATTACATTATACGAAATAAACGCATGCACAGGCCACTTTTGCATCAAACAAATATAAGCTTTGCGACTGCTGAGGCCAAATATGCATCTTGGCACGTCCATTTCAGGCAAACAAAAGCACAAATACTTAAATATGATCAAGCTTCACTGCATCGAAAAGCACTGCGGTAAAGCCAGTATGAGCAGAAGAGCACTACATGATACGAAATGAACGAATGCCAAGGCCACTTGTGCATCAAACAAATATAAGCATTTGCGACTGCTCAGGCCAAATATGCATCTTGGCACGTCCGTTTCGGGCAAACAAAAGGACAAATACTTAAATATGATCATGCTTCACTGCATCGCAAAAGCGCTGCGGTAAAGTCAGCGTGAGCAGAAGAGCATTACATGTTTAAAAGGAACGCATTCACAGGGTACTTGTGCATCAAACAAATATAAGCATTCGCGACTGCTCAGGCCAAATATGCATGTTGGCATGTCCGTTTCAGGCAAACAAAAAGACAAATACTTAAATATGATCAAGCTTCACAGCATCGCAAAGCACTGCGGTAAAGCCAGCATGAGCAGAAGAGCATTACATGATACGAAATGAACGCATGCACAGGCCACTTGTGCATCAAACAAATATAAGCATTTGCGACTGCTCAGGCCAATTATGCATCTTGGCACGTCCGTTTCAGGCAAACAAACGGACAAATTCTTAAATATGATTAAGTTTCACTACATCGCAAAAGGAGTGCGGTAATGCCAGCGTGAGCAGAAGAGCGTTACATGATACGAAATGAGCGCATGCACAGGCCACTTGTGCATCAAACCAATAAAAGCATTTGCGACTGCTCAGGCCAAATATACATCTTGGCACGTCCGTTTCATGGAGACAAAAAGACAATTACCAAAAGATGATTAAGCTTCACTGCATCACGAAAGCACTGCGGTAAAGCCACCGTGAGCAGAAAAGCATTACATGATACGAAATGAACGCATGCACAGGCCACTTTTGCATCAAACAAATATAAGCTTTGCGACTGCTGAGGCCAAATATGCATCTTGGCACGTCCATTTCAGGCAAACAAAAGGACAAATACTTAAATATGATCAAGCTTCACTGCATCGAAAAAGCACTGCGGTAAAGCCAGTATGAGCAGAAGAGCACTACATGATACGAAATTAACGAATGCCCAGGCCACTTGTGCATCAAACAAATATAAGCATTTGCGACTGCTCAGGCCAAATATGCATCTTGGCACGTCCGTTTCGGGCAAATAAAAGGACAAATACCTAAATATGATCATGCTTCACTGCATCGCAAAAGCACTGCGGTAAAGTCAGCGTGAGCAGAAGAGCATTACATGATACGAAATTAACGCATGCACAGGCCACTTGTGCATCAAATATAAGCATTTGCGACTGCTCAGGCCAAATATGCATCATGGCACGTCCGTTTCAGGCAAACAAAAGGACAAATACTTAAATATGATCAAGCTTACTGCATCGCAAAAGCACTGCGGTAAAACCAGCATGAGCAGAAGAGCATTACATGATACGAAATGAACGCATGCACAGGCCACTTGTGCATCAAACAAATATAAGCATTTGCGACTGCTCAGGCCAAATATGCATCTTGGCACGTCTGTTTCAGAGAGAGAAAAAGACAATTACCAAAAGATGATTAAGCTTCACTGCATCACGAAAGCACTGCGGTAAAGCGAGCATGAGCAGAAGAGCAATACATGATACGAAATGAACGCATCCATAGGCCACTTGTGCATCAAACAAATATAAGCATTTGCGACTGCTCAGGCCAAATATGCATCTTGGCACGTCCGTTTCAGGCAAACAAAAGGACAAATTCCTGAATATGATTAAGCTTCGCTGCATCGCAAAAGCACTGCGGTAAAGCCAGCGTGAGCAGAATAGCATTAAATGATAAGAAATGAACGCCTGCACAGGCAACTTGTACATCAAACAAATATAAGCATTTGCGACTGCTCAGGCCAAATATGCATATTGGCACGTCTGTTTCAGGCAAACAAAAGGACAAATTCTTAAATATGATTAAGCTTCACTGCATCGCAAAAGCACTGCGGTAAATCCAGCGTGAGCAGAATAGCATTACATGATACGAAATGAACGCATGCACAGGCAACTTGTGCATCAAACAAATATAAGCATTTTCGACTGCTCAGGCCAAATTTGCATCTTGGCAGGTCCGTTTCAGGCAAACAAAAGGACAATTACCAAAAGATGATTAAGCTTCACTGCATCGCAAAAGAACTGCGGTAAAGTCAGCATGAGCAGAAGAGCAAGACATGATACGAAGTGAACGCATGCACAGGCCACTTGTGCATCAAACAAATATAAGCATTTGCGACTGCTCAGGCCGAATATGCATCTTGGCACGTCCGTTTCAGGGAGACAAAAACACAATTACCAAAAGATGACTATGCTTCACTGCATCGCCAAAGCACTGCGGTAAAACCAGCATGAGCAGAAGAGCATTACATGATACGAAATGAATGCATGCACAGGCCATTTGTGCATCAAACAAATATAAGCATTTGCGACAACTCAGACCAAATATCTATCTTGCGTTGTCCATTTCAGACAAACGAAAAGACAAATACTAAAATATGATTAAGCTTCACTGCATCGCAAAAGCACTGCGGTAAAGCCAGCGTGAGCAGAATAGCATTACATGATACGAAATGAACGCATGCACAGGCAAAGTGTGCATCAAACAAATATAAGCATTTTCGACTGCTCAGGCCAAATTTGCATCTTGGCACGTCCGTTTCAGTCAAACAAAAGGACAAATACTTAAATTTGACCAAGCTTCACTGCATCGCAAAAAGACTGCGGTAATGCCAGCGTGAGCAGAAGAGCGTTACATGATACGAAATGACCGCATGCACAGGCCACTTGCGCATCAAACCAATATAAGCATTTGCGACTGCTCAGGCCAAATATACATCTTGGCACGTCCGTTTCATGGAGACAAAAAGACAAGTACCAAAAGATGATTAAGCTTCACTGCATCACGAAAGCACTGCGGTAAAGCCACCGTGAGCAGAAAAGCATTACATGATACGAAATGAACGCATGCACAGGCCACTTTTGCATCAAACAAGTATAAGCATTTGCGACTGCTGAGGCCAAATATCCATCTTGGCAGGTCCGTTTTAGGGGAAAAAAAGAAAATTATCAAAAGATGATTAAGCTTCACTACATCGTGAAAGCACTGCGGTAAAACCAGCGTGAGCAGAGGAGCATTACATGATACGAAATTTACGCATGCACAGGCCACTTGTGCATCAATTAAAAATAAGCATTTGCGACGGCTCAGGCAAAATATGCATCTTGGCACGTCCGTTTCAGGCAAACAAAAGGACAAATACTTAAGTTTGATGAAGCTTTACTGTATCGCAAAAGCACTGCGGTAATGCCAGCGTGAGCAGAAGAGCATTACATGATACGAAATGAACGCATGCTCAGGCCACTTGTGCATCAAACAAATATAAGCATTTGCGACTGCTCAGGCCATATATGCATCTTGGCACGTCCAAGTTAGGGAGACAGTAAGGCAATTACCAAAAATTATTAAGCTTCAATGGATCGAAAAAACACTGCGGTAAAGCCAGCGTGAACAGAAGAGCATTACATGATACGAAATGAACGCATGCACAGGCCAATTTTGCATCAAACAAATATAAGCATTTGTGACTGCTCAGGCCAAATATGCAACTTGGCACGTTCGTTTCAGGGAGACAAAACGACAATTACCAAAAGCTGATTAAGCTTCACTGCATCGCCAAAGCACTGCGGTAAAACCAGCATGAGCAGAAGAGCATTACATGATAAGAAATGAACGCACGCACAGGCCACTTGTGCATCAAACAAGTATAAGCATTTGCGACTGCTCAGGCCAAATATGCATCTTGGCACGTTCGTTTCAGGGAGACAAAAAGACAATTATCAAAAGATGATTAAGCTTCACTGCATCGCGTATGCACTGCGGCAAAGCCAGCGTGAGCAGAAGAGCATTACATGATACGAAATGAACGCATGCGCAGGCCACTTGTGCATCAAACAAATATAAGCATTTGCGACTGCTCAGGCCATATAGGCATCTTGGCAGGTCCGTTTCAGGCAAACAAAAGGACAATTACCAAAAGATGATTAGGCTTCACTGCATCGCGAAAGAGCTGCGGTAAAGCCAGCATGAGCAGAAGAGAAAGACATGATACGAAGTGAACGCATGCACAGGCCACTTGTGCATCAAACAAATATAAGTATTTGCGACTGCTCAGGCCAAATATGCATCTTGGCACGTCCGTTTCAGGGAGACAAAAAGACAATTACCAAAAGATGACCATGCTTCACTGCATCGCAAAAGCACTGCGGTAAAACCAGCATGAGCAGAAGAGCATTACACGATACGATATGAATGCATGCACAGGACACTTGTGCATCAAACAAATATAAGCATTTGCGACTGCTCAGGCCAAATATCCATCTTGCGTTGTCCATCTCAGACAAACGAAAAGACAAATACTTAAATATAATCAAGCTTCACAGCATCGCAAAGCACTGCGGTAAAGCCAGCATGAGCAGAAGAGCATTACATGATACGAAATGAACGCATGCACAGGCCACTTGTGCATCAAACAAATATAAGCATTTGCGACTGCTGAGGCCTAATATGCATCTTGGCACGTCCGTTTCAAAGAGACAAAAAGACATTTACCAAAAGATGATTAAGCTTCCCTGCATCACGAAAGCACTACTGTAAAGCGAGCATGAGCAGAAGAGCAATACATGATACGAAATGAACGCATGCACAGGCCACTTGTGCATCAAACAAATATAAGCATTTGCGACTGCTCAGGCCAAATATGCATCTTGGCACGCAAGTTTCAGGCAAACAAAAGGACAAACACCTAAATATGATTAAGCTTCACTGCATCGCAAAAGCACTGCGGTAAAGCCAGCGTGAGCAGAATAGGATTACATGATACGAAATGAACGCATGCACAGGCCACTTGTGCATCAAACAAATATAGGCATTTGCGACTTCTCAGGCCAAATATCCATCCTGGCCGGTCCGTTTTAGGGAAACAAAAAGAAAATTATCAAAAGATGATTAGGCTTCACTACATCGTGAAAGCACTGCGGTAAAACCAGCGTGAGCAGAGGAGCATTACATGATACGAAATGAACGCATGCACAGGCCACTTGTGCATCAAATAAAGATAAGCATTTGCGACGGCTCAGGCAAAATATGCATCTTGGCACGTCCGTTTCAGGCAAACAAAAGGACAAATACTTAAATTTGATGAAGCTTTACTGTATCGCAAAAGCACTGCGGTAATGCCAGCGTGAGCAGAAGAGCATTACATGATACGAAATGAACGCATGCTCAGGCCACTTGTGCATCAAACAAATATAAGCATTTGCGACTGCTCAGGCCAAATATGCAACTTGGCACGTTCGTTTCAGGGAGACAAAACGACAATTACCAAAAGCTGATTAAGCTTCACTGCATCGCCAAAGCACTGCGGTAAAACCAGCATGAGCAGAAGAGCATTACATGATACGAAATGAACGCATGCACAGGCCACTTGTGCATCAAACAAATATAAGCATTTGCGACTGCTCGGGCCATATAGGCATCTTGGCACGTCCGTTTTAGGCAAACAAAAGAACAAATAAATAAATTTTATGAAGCTTTACTGCATCGCAAAAGCACTGCGGTAAAGCCAGCGTGAGCAGAAGAGCATTACTTGATACGAAATGAACGCATGCACAGGCCACTTGTGCATCAAACAAATATAAGCATTTGCGACTGCTGAGGCCTAATATGCATCTTGGCACGTCTGTTTCAAAGAGACAAAAAGACATTTACCAAAAGATGATTAAGCTTCACTGCATCACGAAAGCACTACTGTAAAGCGAGCATGAGCAGAAGAGCAATACATGATACGAAATGAACGCATGCACAGGCCACTTGTGCACCAAACAAATATAAGCATTTGCGATTGCTCAGGCCAAATATGCATCTTGGCATGTCCGTTTCAGGCAAACAAAAGGACAAATACTTAAATATGATCAAGCTTCACTGCATCGCAAAAGCACTGCGGTAAAGCCAGCATGAGCAGAAGAGCATTACATGATACGAAATGAACGCATGCACAGGCCACTTGTGCATCAAACAAATATAAGCATTTGCGACTGCTCAGGCCAAATATGCATCTTGGCACGCAAGTTTCAGGCAAACAAAAGGACAAATACTTAAATATGATTAAGCTTCACTGCATTGCAAAAGCACTGCGGTAAAGCCAGCGTGAGCAGAATAGGATTACATGATACGAAATGAACGCATGCACAGGCCACTTGTGCATCAAACAAATATAGGCATTTGCGACTTCTCAGGCCAAATATCCATCCTGGCAGGTCCGTTTTAGGGAAACAAAAAGAAAATTATCAAAAGATGATAAGGCTTCACTGCATCGCAAAAGCACTGCGGTATAGCCAGCACGAGCAGAAGAGGATTACATGATACGAAATGAAAGCATGCCCAGGCCACTTGTGCATCAAACAAAGATAGGCATTTGCAACTGCTCAACCCAAATATGCATCTTGGCACGTCTGTTTCAGGCAAACAAAAGGACAAATACTTAAATTTGATCAAGCTTCACTGCATCACAAAAGGAGTGCGGTAATGCCAGCGTGAGCAGAAGAGCATTACATGATACGAAATGAACGCAAGCACAGGCCACTTGTGCATCAAAAAAATATAAGTATTTGTGACTGCTCAAGCCAAATATGCATCTTGGCACGCCCATTTGAGGCAAACAAAAAGTTAAATACTAAATATGATCAAGCTTCACTGCATTGAAAAAGCACTGCGGTAAAGCCAGCATGAGCAGAAGAGCACTACATGATACAAAATGAACGCATGCCCAGGCCACTTGTGCATCAAACAAATATAAGCAATTGCGACTGCACAGGCCAAATACGCATCTTGGCACGTCCGTTTCAGGCAAACAAAAGAACAAATACTTAAATATGATCAAGCTTCACTGCATCACAAAAGCACTGCGGTAAAGTCAGCTTGAGCAAATAGCCTTACATGATACGAAATGAGCGCATGCACAGGCCACTTGTGCATCAAACCAATAAAAGCATTTGCGACTGCTCAGGCCAAATATACATCTTGGCACGTCCGTTTCATGGAGACAAAAAGACAATTACCAAAAGATGATTAAGCTTCACTGCATCACGAAAGCACTGCGGTAAAGCCACCGTGAGCAGAAAAGCATTACATTATACGAAATAAACGCATGCACAGGCCACTTTTGCATCAAACAAATATAAGCTTTGCGACTGCTGAGGCCAAATATGCATCTTGGCACGTCCATTTCAGGCAAACAAAAGGACAAATACTTAAATATGATCAAGCTTCACTGCATCAAAAAGCACTGCGGTAAAGCCAGTATGAGCAGAAGAGCACTACATGATACGAAATGAACGAATGCCAAGGCCACTTGTGCATCAAACAAATATAAGCATTTGCGACTGCTCAGGCCAAATATGCATCTTGGCACGTCCGTTTCGGGCAAACAAAAGGACAAATACTTAAATATGATTATGCTTCACTGCATCGCAAAAGCGCTGCGGTAAAGTCAGCGTGAGCAGAAGAGCATTACATGTTTAAAAGGAACGCATTCACAGGGTACTTGTGCATCAAACAAATATAAGCATTCGCGACTGCTCAGGCCAAATATGCATGTTGGCATGTCCGTTTCAGGCAAACAAAAAGACAAATACTTAAATATGATCAAGCTTCACAGCATCGCAAAGCACTGCGGTAAAGCCAGCATGAGCAGAAGAGCATTACATGATACGAAATGAACGCATGCACAGGCCACTTGTGCATCAAACAAATATAAGCATTTGCGACTGCTCAGGCCACATATGCATCTTGGCACGTCTGTTTCAGGCAAATAAAAGGACAAATTCTTAAATATGATTAAGCTTCACTGCATCGCAAAAGCACTGCGGTAAAGCCAGCGTGAGCAGAATAGCATTACATGATACAAAATGAACGCATGCACAGGCAACTTGTGCATCAAACAAATATAAGCATTTTCGACTGCTCAGGCCAAATTTGCATCTTGGCAGGTCCGTTTCAGGCAAACAAAAGGACAATTACCAAAAGATGATTGAGCTTCACTGCATCGCAAAAGAACTGCGGTAAAGTCAGCATGAGCAGAAGAGCAAGACATGATACGAAGTGAACGCATGCACAGGCCAATTTTGCATCAAACAAATATAGGCATTTGTGACTGCTCAGGCCAAATCTGCAACTTGGCACGTTCGTTTCAGGGAGACAAAACGACAATTACCAAAAGCTGATTAAGCTTCACTGCATCGCGTATGCACTGCGGCAAAGCCAGCGTGAGCAGAAGAGCATTACATGATACGAAATGAACGCATGCGCAGGCCACTTGTGCATCAAACAAATATAAGCATTTGCGACTGCTCGGGCCATATAGGCATCTTGACACGTCCGTTTCAGGCAAACAAAAGGACAAATACATAAATTTGATGAAGCTTTACTGCATCGCAAAAGCGCTGCGGTAAAGCCAGCGTGAGCAGAAGAGCAATACATGATACGAAATGAACGCATGCACAGGCCACTTGTGCATCAAACAAATATAAGCATTTGCGACTGCTCAGGCCAAATATGCATCTTGGCACGCAAGTTTCAGGCAAACAAAAGGACAAATACTTAAATATGATTAAGCTTCACTGCATTGCAAAAGCACTGCGGTAAAGCCAGCGTGAGCAGAATAGGATTACATGATACGAAATGAACGCATGCACAGGCCACTTGTGCATCAAACAAATATAGGCATTTGCGACTTCTCAGGCCAAATATCCATCCTGGCAGGTCCGTTTTAGGGAAACAAAAAGAAAATTATCAAAAGATGATTAGGCTTCACTGCATCGCAAAAGCACTGCGGTAAAGCCAGCACGAGCAGAAGAGGATTACATGATACGAAATGAAAGCATGCCCAGGCCACTTGCGCATCAAACAAAGATAGGCATTTGCAACTGCTCAACCCAAATATGCATCTTGGCACGTCTGTTTCAGGCAAACAAAAGGACAAGTACTTAAATTTGATCAAGCTTCACTGCATCACAAAAGGAGTGCGGTAATGCCAGCGTGAGCAGAAGAGCATTACATGATACGAAATGAACGCAAGCACAGGCCACTTGTGCATCAAAAAAATATAAGTATTTGTGACTGCTCAAGCCAAATATGCATCTTGGCACGCCCATTTGAGGCAAACAAAAAGTTAAATACTAAATATGATCAAGCTTCACTGCATTGAAAAAGCACTGCGGTAAAGCCAGCAAGAGCAGAAGAGCACTACATGATACAAAATGAACGCATGCCCAGGCCACTTGTGCATCAAACAAATATAAGCAATTGCGACTGCACAGGCCAAATACGCATCTTGGCACGTCCGTTTCAGGCAAACAAAAGAACAAATACTTAAATATGATCAAGCTTCACTGCATCACAAAAGCACTGCGGTAAAGTCAGCTTGAGCAAATAGCCTTGCATGATACGAAATGAGCGCATGCACAGGCCACTTGTGCATCAAACCAATAAAAGCATTTGCGACTGCTCAGGCCAAATATACATCTTGGCACGTCCGTTTCATGGAGACAAAAAGACAATTACCAAAAGATGATTAAGCTTCACTGCATCACGAAAGCACTGCGGTAAAGCCACCGTGAGCAGAAAAGCATTACATTATACGAAATAAACGCATGCACAGGCCACTTTTGCATCAAACAAATATAAGCTTTGCGACTGCTGAGGCCAAATATGCATCTTGGCACGTCCATTTCAGGCAAACAAAAGGACAAATACTTAAATATGATCAAGCTTCACTGCATCGAAAAGCACTGCGGTAAAGCCAGTATGAGCAGAAGAGCACTACATGATACGAAATGAACGAATGCCAAGGCCACTTGTGCATCAAACAAATATAAGCATTTGCGACTGCTCAGGCCAAATATGCATCTTGGCACGTCCGTTTCGGGCAAACAAAAGGACAAATACTTAAATATGATCATGCTTCACTGCATCGCAAAAGCGCTGCGGTAAAGTCAGCGTGAGCAGAAGAGCATTACATGTTTAAAAGGAACGCATTCACAGGGTACTTGTGCATCAAACAAATATAAGCATTCGCGACTGCTCAGGCCAAATATGCATGTTGGCATGTCCGTTTCAGGCAAACAAAAAGACAAATACTTAAATATGATCAAGCTTCACTGCATCGCAAAAGCACTGCGGTAAAGCCAGCATGAGCAGAAGAGCATTACATGATACGAAATGATCGCATGCACAGGCCACTTGTGCATCAAACAAGTATAAGCATTTGCGACTGCTCAGGCCATATAGGCATCTTGGCAGGTCCGTTTCAGGCAAACAAAAGGACAATTACCAAAAGATGATTAAGCTTCACTGCATCGCGAAAGAGCTGCGGTAAAGCCAGCATGAGCAGAAGAGAAAGACATGATACGAAGTGAACGCATGCACAGGCCACTTGTGCATCAAACAAATATAAGTATTTGCGACTGCTCAGGCCAAATATGCATCTTGGCACGTCCGTTTCAGGGAGACAAAAAGACAATTACCAAAAGATGACCATGCTTCACTGCATCGCCAAAGCACTGCGGTAAAACCAGCATGAGCAGAAGAGCATTACATGATACGATATGAATGCATGCACAGGCCACTTGTGCATCAAACAAATATAAGCATTTGCGACTGCTCAGGCCAAATATCCATCTTGCGTTGTCTATCTCAGACAAACGAAAAGACAAATACTAAAATATGATCAAGCTCCACTGCATCGTAAAAGTACTGCGGTAAAGCCAGCACAAGCAGAAGAGCATTACATGATACGAAATGAACGCATGCCCAGGCCACTTGCGCATCAAACAAAGATAGGCATTTGCGACTGCTCAAGCGATATATGCATCCTGGCACGTCCGTTTCAGGCAAGCAAAAGGACAAATACTTAAATTTGATCAAGCTTCACTACATCGCAAAAGGACTGCGGTAATGCGAGCGTGAGCAGAAGAGCATTACATGATACGAAATGAACGCATGCACAGGCCACTTGTGCATCAATCAAATATAAGCATTTGCGACTGCTAGGCCAAATATGCATCTTGCCATGTCCGTTTCAGGCAAACAAAAAGACAAATACTTAAATATAATCAAGCTTCACAGCATCGCAAAGCACTGCGGTAAAGCCAGCATGAGCAGAAGAGCATTACATGATACGAAATGAACGCATGCACAGGCCACTTGTGCATCAAACAAATATAAGCATTTGCGACTGCTGAGGCCTAATATGCATCTTGGCACGTCCGTTTCAAAGAGACAAAAAGACATTTACCAAAAGATGATTAAGCTTCACTGCATCACGAAAGCACTACTGTAAAGCGAGCATGAGCAGAAGAGCATTACATGATACGAAATGAACGCATGCACAGGCCACTTGTGCATCAAACAAATATAAGCATTTGCGACTGCTCAGGCCAAATATGCATCTTGGCACGCAAGTTTCAGGCAAACAAAAGGACAAACACTTAAATATGATTAAGCTTCACTGCATCGCAAAAGCACTGCGGTAAAGCCAGCGTGAGCAGAATAGGATTACATGATACGAAATGAACGCATGCACAGGCCACTTGTGCATCAAACAAATATAGGCATTTGCGACTTCTCAGACCAAATATCCATCCTGGCAGGTCCGTTTTAGGGAAACAAAAAGAAAATTATCAAAAGATGATTAGGCTTCACTACATTGTGAAAGCACTGCGGTAAAACCAGCGTGAGCAGAGGAGCATTACATGATACGAAATGAACGCATGCACAGGCCACTTGTGCATCAAATAAAGATAAGCATTTGCGACGGCTCAGGCAAAATATGCATCTTGGCACGTCCGTTTCAGGCAAACAAAAGGACAAATACTTAAATTTGATGAAGCTTTACTGTATCGAAAAAGCACTGCGGTAATGCCAGCGTGAGCAGAACAGCATTACATGATACGAAATGAACACATGCTCAGGCCACTTGTGCATCAAACAAATATAAGCATTTGCGACTGCTCAGGCCAAATATGCAACTTGGCACGTTCGTTTCAGGGAGACAAAACGACAATTACCAAAAGCTGATTAAGCTTCACTGCATCGCCAAAGCACTGCGGTAAAACCAGCATGAGCAGAAGAGCATTACATGATACGAAATGAACGCATGCACATGCCACTTGTGCATCAAACAAATATAAGCATTTGCGACTGCTCGGGCCATATAGGCATCTTGGCACGTCCGTTTTAGGCAAACAAAAGAACAAATAAATAAATTTGATGAAGCTTTACTGCATCGCAAAAGCACTGCGGTAAAGCCAGCGTGAGCAGAAGAGCATTACTTGATACGAAATGAACGCATGCACAGGCCACTTGTGCATCAAACAAATATAAGCATTTGCGACTGCTGAGGCCTAATATGCATCTTGGCACGTCTATTTCAAAGAGACAAAAAGACATTTATTAAAAGATGATTAAGCTTCACTGCATCACGAAAGCACTACTGTAAAGCGAGCATGAGCAGAAGAGCAATACATGATACGAAATGAACGCATGCACAGGCCACTTGTGCACCAAACAAATATAAGCATTTGCGATTGCTCAGGCCAAATATGCATCTTGGCCTGTCCGTTTCAGGCAAACAAAAGGACAAATACTTAAATATGATCAAGCTTCACTGCATCGCAAAAGCACTGCGGTAAAGCCAGCATGAGCAGAAGAGCATTACATGATACGAAATGAACGCATGCACAGGCCACTTGTGCATCAAACAAAAATAAGCTTTTGCGACTGCTCAGGCCAAATATGCATCTTGGCACGCAAGTTTCAGGCAAACAAAAGGACAAATACTTAAATATGATTAAGCTTCGCTGCATTGCAAAAGCACTGCGGTAAAGCCAGCGTGAGCAGAATAGGATTACATGATACGAAATGAACGCATGCACAGGCCACTTGTGCATCAAACAAATATAGGCATTTGCGACTTCTCAGGCCAAATATCCATCCTGGCAGGTCCGTTTTAGGGAAACAAAAAGAAAATTATCAAAAGATGATTAGGCTTCACTACATCGTGAAAGCACTGCGGTAAAACCAGCGTGAGCAGAGGAGCATTACATGATACGAAATGAACGCATGCACAGGCCACTTGTGCATCAAATAAAGATAAGCATTTGCGACGGCTCAGGCAAAATATGCATCTTGGCACGTCCGTTTCAGGCAAACAAAAGGACAAATACTTAATTTTGATGAAGCTTTACTGTATCGCAAAAGCACTGCGGTAATGCCAGCGTGCGCAGAAGAGCATTACATGATACGAAATGAACGCATGCTCAGGCCACTTGTGCATCAAACAAATATAAGCATTTGCGACTGCTCAGGCCAAATATGCAACTTGGCACGTTCGTTTCAGGGAGACAAAACGACAATTACCAAAAGCTGATTAAGCTTCACTGCATCGCCAAAGCACTGCGGTAAAACCAGCATGAGCAGAAGAGCATTACATGATACGAAATGAACGCATGCACAGGCCACTTGTGCATCAAACAAATATAAGCATTTGCGACTGCTCGGGCCATATAGGCATCTTGGCACGTCCGTTTTAGGCAAACAAAAGAACAAATAAATAAATTTGATGAAGCTTTACTGCATCGCAAAAGCACTGCGGTAAAGCCAGCGTGAGCAGAAGAGCATTACTTGATACGAAATGAACGCATGCACAGGCCACTTGTGCATCAAACAAATATAAGCATTTGCGACTGCTGAGGCCTAATATGCATCTTGGCACGTCTATTTCAAAGAGACAAAAAGACATTTACCAAAAGATGATTAAGCTTCACTGCATCACGAAAGCACTACTGTAAAGCGAGCATGAGCAGAAGAGCAATACATGATACGAAATGAACGCATGCACAGGCCACTTGTGCACCAAACAAATATAAGCATTTGCGATTGCTCAGGCCAAATATGCATCTTGGCCTGTCCGTTTCAGGCAAACAAAAGGACAAATACTTAAATATGATCAAGCTTCACTGCATCGCAAAAGCACTGCGGTAAAGCCAGCATGAGCAGAAGAGCATTACATGACACGAAATGAACGCATGCACAGGCCACTTGTGCATCAAACAAATATAAGCTTTTGCGACTGCTCAGGCCAAATATGCATCTTGGCACGCAAGTTTCAGGCAAACAAAAGGACAAATACTTAAATATGATTAAGCTTCACTGCATTGCAAAAGCACTGCGGTAAAGCCAGCGTGAGCAGAATAGGATTACATGATACGAAATGAACGCATGCACAGGCCACTTGTGCATCAAACAAATATAGGCATTTGCGACTTCTCAGGCCAAATATCCATCCTGGCAGGTCCGTTTTAGGGAAACAAAAAGAAAATTATCAAAAGATGATTAGGCTTCACTACATCGTGAAAGCACTGCGGTAAAACCAGCGTGAGCAAAGGAGCATTACATGATACGAAATGAACGCATGCACAGGCCACTTGTGCATCAAATAAAGATAAGCATTTGCGACGGCTCAGGCAAAATATGCATCTTGGCACGTCCGTTTCAGGCAAACAAAAGGACAAATACTTAAATTTGATGAAGCTTTACTGTATCGCAAAAGCACTGCGGTAATGCCAGCGTGAGCAGAAGAGCATTACATGATACGAAATGAACGCATGCTCAGGCCACTTGTGAATCAAACAAATATAAGCATATGCGACTGCTCAGGCCAAATATGCAACTTGGCACGTTCGTTTCAGGGAGACAAAACGACAATTACCAAAAGCTGATTAAGCTTCACTGCATCGCAAAAGCACTGCGGTAAAACCAGCATGAGCAGAAGAGCATTACATGATACGAAATGAACGCATGCACAGGCCACTTGTGCATCAAACAAATATAAGCATTTGCGACTGCTCGGGCCATACAGGCATCTTGGCACGTCCGTTTTAGGCAAACAAAAGAACAAATACATAAATTTGATGAAGCTTCACTGCATCGCAAAAGCACTGCGGTAAAGCCAGCGTGAGCAGAAGAGCATTACTTGATACGAAATGAACGCATGCACAGGCCACTTGTGCATCAAACAAATATAAGCATTTGCGACTGCTGAGGCCTAATATGCATCTTGGCACGTCCGTTTCAGGGAGATAAAAAGACAAATACTAAAATATGATCAAGCTCCACTGCATCGTAAAAGCACTGCGGTAAAGCCAGCACGAGCAGAAGAGCATTACATGATACGAATTGAACGCATGCGCATCAAACAAAGATAGGCATTTGCGACTGCTCAAGCCAAATATGCACCCTGGCACGTCCGTTTCAGGCAAACAAAAGGACAAATACTTAAATTTGATCAAGCTTCACTACATCGCAAAAGGACTGCGGTAATGCCAGCGTGAGCAGAAGAGCAATACAAGATACGAAATGAACGCATGCACAGGCCACTTGTGCATCAAAAAATATAAGTATTTGCGACTGCTCAGGCCAAATATGCATCTTGGCACGCCCGTTTGAGGCAAACAAAAAGACAAATACTAAAATATGATCAAGCTTCACTGCATTAAAAAGCACTGCGGTAAAGCCATCATGAGCAGAAGAGCACTACATGATACAAAATGAACGCATGCCCAGGCCACTTGTGCATCAAACAAATTTAAGCATTTCCGACTGCACAGGCCAAATACGCATCTCTGCACGTCCGTTTCAGGCAAACAATAGAACAAATACTTAAATATCATCAAGCTTCACTGCATTACAAAATCACTGCGGTAAAGTCAGCTTGAGCAAATAGCCTTACATGATACGAAATGAACGCATGCACTGGCCACTTGTGCATCAAACAAATATAAGCATTTGCGACTGTTCAGGCCAAATATACATCTTGGCACGTCCGTTTCATGGAGACAAAAAGACAATTACCAAAAGATGATTAAGCTTCACTGCATCACGAAAGCACTGCGGTAAAACCACCGTGAGCAGAAAAGCATTACATGATACGAACTGAACGCATGCACAGGCCACTTTTGCATCAAACAAATATAAGCATTTGCGACTGCTGAGGCCAAATATGCATCTTGGCACGTCCGTTTCAGGCAAACAAAAGGACAAATACCTAAATATGATCAAGCTTCACTGCATCGAAAAAGCACTGCGGTAAAGCCAGTATGAGCAGAAGAGCACTACATGATACGAAACGAACGAATGCCCAGGCTACTTGTGCATCAAACAAATATAAGCATTTGCGACTGCTCAGGCCAAATATGCATCTTGGCACGTCCGTTTCGGGCAAACAAAAGGACAAATACTTAATTATGATCATGCTTCACTGCATCGCAAAAGCACTGCGGTAAAGCCAGCATGAGCAAAAGAGCATTACATGATACGAAATTAACGCATGCACAGGCCATTTGTGCATCAATCAAATATAAGCATTTGCGACTGCTCAGGCCAAATATGCATCTTGCCATGTCCGTTTCAGGCAAACAAAAAGACAAATACTTAAATATAATCAAGCTTCACAGCATCGCAAAGCACTGCGGTAAAGCCAGCATGAGCAGAAGAGCATTACATGATACGAAATGAACGCATGCACAGGCCACTTGTGCATCAAACAAATATAAGCATTTGCGACTGCTGAGGCATAATATGCATCTTGGCACGTCCGTTTCAAAGAGACAAAAAGACATTTACCAAAAGATGATTAAGCTTCACTGCATCACGAAAGCACTACTGTAAAGCGAGCATGAGCAGAAGAGCAATACATGATACGAAATGAACGCATGCACAGGCCACTTGTGCATCAAACAAATATAAGCATTTGCGACTGCTCAGGCCAAATATGCATCTTGGCACGCAAGTTTCAGGCAAACAAAAGGACAAATACTTAAATATGATTAAGCTTCACTGCATTACAAAAGCACTGCGGTAAAGTCAGCTTGAGCAAATAGCCTTACATGATACGAAATGAACGCATGCACAGGCCACTTGTGCATCAAACAAATATAAGCATTTGCGACTGTTCAGGCCAAATATACATCTTGGCACGTCCGTTTCATGGAGACAAAAAGACAATTACCAATAGATGATTAAGCTTCACTGCATCACGAAAGCACTGCGGTAAAACCACCGTGAGCAGAAAAGCATTACATGATACGAATTGAACGCATGCACAGGCCACTTTTGAATCAAACAAATATAAGCATTTGCGACTGCTGAGGCCAAATATGCATCTTGGCACGTCCGTTTCAGGAAAACAAAAGGACAAATACTTAATTATGATCAAGCTTCACTGCATTGAAAAAGCACTGCGGTAAAGCCAGTATGAGCAGAAGAGCACTACATGATACGAAATGAACGAATGCCCAGGCTACTTGTGCATCAAACAAATATAAGCATTTGCGACTGCTCAGGCCAAATATGCATCTTGGCACGTCCGTTTCGGGAAAACAAAAGGACAAATACTTAAATATGATCATGCTTCACTGCATCGCAAAAGCACTGCGGTAAAGCCAGCGTGAGCAGAAGAGCATTACATGTTACGAAATGAATGCATGCACAGGCCACTTGTGCATCAAACAAATATAGGCATTTGCGACTGCTCAGGCCAAATATGCATCTTGGCACGTCCGTTTCAGAGAGACAAAAAGACATTTACCAAAAGATGATCAAGCTTCACTGCATCAAGAAAGCACTACGGTAAAGCGAGCATGAGCAGAAGAGCAAATACATGATACCAAATGAACGCATGCACAGGCCACTTGTGCATCAAACAAATATAAGCATTTGCGACTGGTCAGGCCAAATATGCATCTTGGCACGCAAGTTTCAGGCAAACAAAAGGACAAATACCTAAATATGAGTAAGCTTCACTGCATCGCAAAAGCACTGCGGTAAAGCCAGCGTGAGCAGAATAGCATTACATGATACGAAGTGAACGCATGCACAGGCCACTTCTGCATCAAACAAATATAAGCATTTGCGACTGCACAGGCCAAATATGCATCTTGGCACAACCGTTTCTGGCAAACAAAAGGATAAATACTTGATTAAGATCAAGCTTCACTGCATCGCAAAAGCACATCTTTAAAGCCAGCATGAGCAGAAGAGCAATACTTGATACGAAATGCACGCATGCACAGGCCACTTGTGCATCAAACAAATATAAGCATTTGCGACTGCTCAGGCCAAACATGCATCTTGGCACGTCCGTTTCAGGCAAACAAAAGGACAAATACTTAAATATGATCAAGCTTCACTGCATCGAAAAAGCACTGCGGTAAAGTCAGTATGAACAGAAGAGCACTACATGATACGAAATGAACGAATGCCCAGGCTACTTGTGAGTCAAACAAATATAAGCATTTGCGACTGCTCAGGCCAAATATGCATCTTGGCACGTCCGTTTCAGGCAAACAAAAAGGACAAATACTAAAATATGATCAAGCTTCACTGCATCGAAAAAGCACTGCGGTAAAGCCAGCATGAGCAGAAGAGCACTACATGATACAAAATGAACGCATGCCCAGGCCACTTGTGCGTCAAACAAATATAAGCATTTGCGACTTCACAGGCCAAATATGCATCTTGCCACGTCCGTTTCAGGCAAACAAAAGGACAATTACCAAAAGATGATTAAGCTTCACTGCATCGCGAAAGAACTGCGGTAAAGCCAGCATGAGCAGAAGAGCAATACATGATAAGAAATGAAGGCATGCACAGGCCACTTGTGCATCAAACGAATATAAGCATTTGCGACTGCTCAGGGCAATAATGCATCTTGGTACGTCCGTTTCAGGCAAACAAAAGGACAAATACTAAAATATGATCAAGCTTCACTGCATCGAAAAAGCACTGCGGTAAAGCAAGTATGAGCAGAAGAGCACTACATGATACGAAATGAACGCATGTCCAGGCCACTTGTGCATCAAACAAATATAAGCATTTGCGACTGCTCAGGCCCCATATGTATCTTGGCTCGTCCGTTTCGCGCAAACAAAAGGACAAATACTTAAATATGATCAAGCTTCACTGCATCGCAAAAGCACTGCTGTAAAGCCAGCATGAGCAGAAGAGCAATACTTGATACAAAATGAACGCATGCACAGGCCACTTGTGCATCAAACAAATATAAGCATTTGCGACTGCTCAGGCCAAATATGCATCTTGGCACGTCCGTTTCAGAGAGACAAAAAGACAATTACCAAAAGATGATTAAGCTTCACTGCATCACGAAAGCACTGCGGTAAAGCAGGCATTAGCAGAATAGCATTACATGATACGAAATGAACGCATGCACAGGCCACTTGTGCATCAAACAAATACAGGCATTTGCGACTGCTCAGGCCAAATATTCATCTTGGCACGTCCGTTTCAGGCAAACAAAAGGACAAATACTAAAATATGATCAAGATTCACTGCATCGAAAAATCACTGCGGTAAAGCAAGTATGAGCAGAAGAGCACTACATGATACGAAATGAACGCATGCCCAGGCCACTTGTGCATCAAACAAATATAAGCATTTGCGACTGCTCAGGCCAAATATGCATCTTGGCTCGTCCGTTTCGCGCAAACAAAAGGACAAATACTTAATTATGATCATGCTTCACTGCATCGCAAAAGCACTGCGGTAAAGCCAGCGTGAGCAGAAGAGCATTACATGTTACGAAATGAACGCATGCACAGACCACATGTGCATCAAACATATAAGCATTTGCGACTGGTCAGGCCAAATATGCATCTTGGCTCGTCCGTTTCGCGCAAACAAAAGGACAAAGACTTAATTATGATTATGCTTCACTGCATCGCAAAAGCACTGCGGTAAAGCCAGCGTGAGCAGAAGGGCATTACATGTTACGAAATGAACGCATGCACAGGGTACTTGTGCATCGAACAAATATAAGCATTTTCGACTGCTCAGGCCAATTATGCATCTTGGCATGTCCGTTTCGCGCAAACAAAAGGACAAATACTTAAATATGATCAAGCTTCACTGCATCGCAGAAGCACTGTGGTAAAGCCAGCAAAGGCAGAAGAGCATTACATGATACGAAATGAACTTAGCACAGGCCACTTGTGCATCAAACAAATATAAGCATTTGCGACTGCTCAGGCCAAATATGCATCTTTGCACGTCCGTTTTAGGGAGACAATAAGACAATTACCAAAAAATTATCAAACTTCACTGGATCGAAAAAGCACTGCGGTAAAGCCAGCGTGAACCGAAGAGCATTACATGATACGAAATGAACGCATACACAGGCCACTTGTGCATCGAACAAATATAAGCATTTGCGACTGCTCAGGCCAAATATGCGTCTTGGCACGTCCGTTTCAAGGAGACAAAAAGACAATTACCAAAAGATGATTAAGCTTCACTGCATCGCGAAAGCACTGCGGTAAAGCCACCGTGAGCAGAGAAGCATTATATGATACCAAATGAACGCATGCACAGGCCGCTTGTGCAGCAAACAAATATAAGCATTTGCGACTGCTCAGGCCATATATGCATCTTGGCACGTTCGTTTAGGCGAGACATAAAGACAATTATTAAAAGATGAATAAGCTTCACTGCATCAAAAAAGCACTGCGGTAAAGCCAGCATGAGCAGAAGAGCACTACGTGATACGAAATGAACGCATGCCCAGGCCACTTGTGCATCAAACAAATATAAGCATTTGCGACTGCTCAGGCATCTTGGCACGTCCGTTTCAAGCAAACAAAAGGACAAATACTTAAATATGATCATGCTTCACTGCATTGCAAAAGCACTGTGGTAAAGCCAGCGTGAGCAGAAAAGCATTATATGTTACGAAATGAACGCATGCACAGGGTACTTGTGCATCAAACAAATATAAGCATTTGCGACTGTTCAGGCCACATATGCATCTTGGCACGTCCGTTTCAGGGAGACAGAGAGACAATTACCAAAAGATGATTATGCTTCACTGCATCGCGAAAGCACTGCGGTAAAGCCAGCGTGAGCAGAAGAGCATTCCATGATACGAAATTTACGCATGCACAGGCCACTTGTGCATCAAACAAATATAAGCATTTGCGACTGCACAGGCCAAATATGCATCTTGGCACGTCCGTTTCAGGCAAACAAAAGGACAAATACTATAATATGATCAAGCTTCACTGCATCGAAAAAGCACTGCGGTAAAGCAAGTATGAGCAGAAGAGCACTACATGATACGAAAAGAACGCATGCCCAGGTCACTTGTGCATCAATCAAATATAAGCATTTTCGACTGCTCAGGCCAAATATGCATCTTGGCAGGTCTGTTTCAGGCAGACAAAAGGACAATTACGAAAAGATGATTAAGCTTCACTGCATCGCGAAAGAACTGCGGTAAAGCCAGCATGAGCAGAAGAGCAAGACATGATACGAAGTGAGCGCAAGCACAGGCCACTTGTGCATCAAACAAATATAAGCATTTGCGACTGCTCAGGCCAAATATGCATCTTGGCACGTCCGTTTCAGGGAGACAAAAAGACGATTACCAAAAGATGACTATGCTTCACTGCATCGCCAAAGCACTGCCGTAAAACCAGCATGAGCAGAAGAGCATTACATGATACGAAATGAATGCATGCACAGGCCACTTGTGCATCAAACAAATATAAGCATTTGCGACTGCTCAGGCGAAATATCCATGTTGCGTTGTCCATCTCAGACAAACGAAAAGACAAATACTAAAATATGATCAAGCTTCACTGCATCGAAAAAGCACTGCGGTAAAGCCAGCACGAGCAGAAGAGCATTACATGATACGAAATGAACGCATGCACAGGCCACTTGCGCATCAAACAATGATAGGCATTTGCGACTGCTCAAGCCAAATAAGCATCCTGGCACGTCCGTTTCAGGCAAACAAAAGGACAAATACTTAAATTGGATCAAGCTTCACTACATCGCAAAAGGACTACGGTAATGCCAGCGTGAGCAGAAGAGCGTTACATGATACGAAATGAACGCATGCACAGGCAACTTTTGCATCAATCAAATATAAGCATTTGCGACTGCTCAGGCCAAATATGCATCTTGGCATGTCCGTTTCAGGGAGACAAAAAAAACAATTACCAAGAGATGATTAGGCTTCACCGTATCGCGAAAGCACTGAAGTAAAGCCAGCGTGAGCAGAAGAGCATTACATGATACGAAATGAACGCATGCCCAGGCCACTTGTGCATCAAACAAATATAAGCATTTGCGACTGCTCAAGCCAAATATGCATCTTGGCACGTCCGTTTCAGGCAAACAAAAGGACAAATACTAAAATATGATCAAGCTTCACTGCATCGAAAAAGCACTGCGGTAAAGCAAGTATGAGTAGCAGAGCACTACATGATACGAAATGAACGCATGCCCAGGCCACTTGTGCATCAAACAAATATAAGCATTTGCGACTGCTCAGGCCAAATATGCATCTTGGCACGTCCGTTTCAGGCAAACAAAAGGACAAATACTAAAATATGATCAAGCTTCACTGCATCGAAAAAGCACTGCGGGAAAGCCAGCAAGAGCAGAAGAGCATTACATGATACGAAATGAACGCATGCACAGGCCACTTGTGCATCAAACAAATATAAGCATTTGCGACTGCTCAGGCCAAATATGCATCTTGGCACGTCCGTTTCAGGCAAACAAAAAGACCAATACTTAAGTATGATTAGGCTTCACTGCATCGCAAAAGCACTGCGGTAAAGCCAGCGTGAGCAGAATAGCATTACATGATACGAAATGAACGCATGCACAGGCCACTTGTGCATCAAACAAATATAGGCATTTGCGACTGCTCAGGCCAAATATGCATCTTGGCAGGTCCGTTTCAGGCAAACAAAAGGACAAATACCAAAAGATGATTAAGCTTCAATGCATCGCGAAAGTACTGCGGTAAAGCCAGCATGAGCAGAAGAGCAATACTTGATACGAAATGAACGCATGCACAGGCCACTTGTGCATTAATTGAACATAAGCACTTGCGACTGCTCAGGCCAAATATGCATCTTGGCTCGTCCGTTTCGCGCAAACAAAGGGACAAATACTTAAATATGATCATGCTTCACTGCATCGCAAAAGCACTGCGGTAAAGCCAGCGTGAGCAGAAGAGCATTACATGTTACGAAATGAACGCATGCACAGGGTACTTGTGCATCAAACAAATATAAGCATTTGCGACTGTTCAGGCCAAATATGCATCTTGGCATGTCCGTTTCAGGCAAATAAAAGGACAAATACTTAAATATGATCAAGCTTCACTGCATCGCAAAAGCACTGCGGTAAAGCCAGCATAAGCAGAAGAGCATTACGTGATACGAAATGAACGCATGCACAGGCCACTTGTGCATCAAACAAATATAAGCATTTGCGACTTCACAGGCCAAATATGCATCTTGGCACGTCCGTTTCAGGCAAACAAAAGGACAATTACCAAAAGATGATTAAGCTTCACTGCATCGCGAAAGAACTGCGGTAAAGCCAGCATGAGCAGAAGAGCAATACATGATAAGAAATGAAGGCATGCACAGGCCACTTGTGCATCAAACGAATATAAGCATTTGCGACTGCTCAGGGCAATAATGCATCTTGGCACGTCCGTTTCAGGCAAACAAAAGGACAAATACTAAAATATGATCAAGCTTCACTGCATCGAAAAAGCACTGCGGTAAAGCAAGTATGAGCAGAAGAGCACTACATGATACGAAATGAACGCATGTCCAGGCCACTTGTGCATCAAACAAATATAAGCATTTGCGACTGCTCAGGCCCCATATGTATCTTGGCTCGTCCGTTTCGCGCAAACAAAAGGAGAAATACTTAAATATGATCAAGCTTCACTGCATCGCAAAAGCACTGCTGTAAAGCCAGCATGAGCAGAAGAGCAATACTTGATACAAAATGAACGCATGCACAGGCCACTTGTGCATCAAACAAATCTAAGCATTTGCGACTGCTCAGGCCAAATATGCATCTTGGCATGTCCGTTTCAGGGAGACAAAAAAAACAATTACCAAGAGATGATTAGGCTTCACCGTATCGCGAAAGCACTGAAGTAAAGCCAGCGTGAGCAGAAGAGCATTACATGATACGAAATGAACGCATGCCCAGGCCACTTGTGCATCAAAAAAATATAAGTATTTGTGACTGCTCAAGCCAAATATGCATCTTGGCACGCCCATTTGAGGCAAACAAAAAGTTAAATACTAAAATATGATCAAGCTTCACTGCATTGAAAAAGCACTGCGGTAAAGCAAGTATGAGCAGCAGAGCACTACATGATACGAAATGAACGCATGCCCAGGCCACTTGTGCATCAAACAAATATAAGCATTTTCGACTGCTCAGGCCAAATATGCATCTTGGCAGGTCCGTTTCAGGCAAACAAAAGGACAATTACGAAAAGATGAATAAGCTTCACTGCATCGCGAAAGTACTGCGGTAAAGCCAGCATGAGCAGAAGAGCAATACTTGATACGAAATGAACGCATGCACAGGCCACTTGTGCATTAATTGAACATAAGCACTTGCGACTGCTCAGGCCAAATATGCATCTTGGCTCGTCCGTTTCGCGCAAACAAAGGGACAAATACTTAAATATGATCATGCTTCACTGCATCGCAAAAGCACTGCGGTAAAGCCAGCGTGAGCAGAAGAGCATTACATGTTACGAAATGAACGCATGCACAGGGTACTTGTGCATCAAACAAATATAAGCATTTGCGACTGTTCAGGCCAAGTATGCATCTTGGCATGTCCGTTTCAGGCAAATAAAAGGACAAATACTTAAATATGATCAAGCTTCACTGCATCGCAAAAGCACTGCGGTAAAGCCAGCATAAGCAGAAGAGCATTACGTGATACGAAATGAACGCATGCACAGGCCACTTGTGCATCAAACAAATATAAGCATTTGCGACTTCACAGGCCAAATATGCATCTTGGCACGTCCGTTTCAGGCAAACAAAAGGACAATTACCAAAAGATGATTAAGCTTCACTGCATCGCGAAAGAACTGCGGTAAAGCCAGCATGAGCAGAAGAGCAATACATGATAAGAAATGAAGGCATGCACAGGCCACTTGTGCATCAAACGAATATAAGCATTTGCGACTGCTCAGGGCAAATATGCATCTTGGCTCGTCCGTTTCGCGCAAACAAAAGGACAAATACTTAATTATGATCATGCTTCACTGCATCGCAAAAGCACTGCGGTAAAGCCAGCGTGAGCAGAAGAGCATTACATGTTACGAAATGAACGCATGCACAGACCACATGTGCATCAAACATATAAGCATTTGCGACTGGTCAGGCCAAATATGCATCTTGGCTCGTCCGTTTCGCGCAAACAAAAGGACAAAGACTTAATTATGATTATGCTTCACTGCATCGCAAAAGAACTGCGGTAAAGCCAGCGTGAGCAGAAGGGCATTACATGTTACGAAATGAACGCATGCACAGGGTACTTGTGCATCGAACAAATATAAGCATTTTCGACTGCTCAGGCCAATTATGCATCTTGGCATGTCCGTTTCGCGCAAACAAAAGGACAAATACTTAAATATGATCAAGCTTCACTGCATCGCCGAAGCACTGTGGTAAAGCCAGCAAAGGCAGAAGAGCATTACATGATACGAAATGAACTTAGCACAGGCCACTTGTGCATCAAACAAATATAAGCATTTGCGACTGCTCAGGCCAAATATGCATCTTTGCACGTCCGTTTTAGGGAGACAATAAGACAATTACCAAAAAATTATCAAACTTCACTGGATCGAAAAAGCACTGCGGTAAAGCCAGCGTGAACCGAAGAGCATTACATGATACGAAATGAACGCATACACAGGCCACTTGTGCATCGAACAAATATAAGCATTTGCGACTGCTCATGCCAAATATGCGTCTTGGCACGTCCGTTTCAAGGAGACAAAAAGACAATTACCAAAAGATGATTAAGCTTCACTGCATCGCGAAAGCACTGCGGTAAAGCCACCGTGAGCAGAGAAGCATTATATGATACCAAATGAACGCATGCACAGGCCGCTTGTGCAGCAAACAAATATAAGCATTTGCGACTGCTCAGGCCATATATGCATCTTGGCACGTTCGTTTAGGCGAGACATAAAGACAATTACCAAAAGATGAATAAGCTTCACTGCATCAAAAAAGCACTGCGGTAAAGCCAGCATGAGCAGAAGAGCACTACGTGATACGAAATGAACGCATGCCCAGGCCACTTGTGCATCAAACAAATATAAGCATTTGCGACTGCTCAGGCATCTTGGCACGTCCGTTTCAAGCAAACAAAAGGACAAATACTTAAATATGATCATGCTTCACTGCATTGCAAAAGCACTGTGGTAAAGCCAGCGTGAGCAGAAAAGCATTATATGTTACGAAATGAACGCATGCACAGGGTACTTGTGCATCAAACAAATATAAGCATTTGCGACTGTTCAGGCCACATATGCATCTTGGCACGTCCGTTTCAGGGAGACAGAGAGACAATTACCAAAAGATGATTATGCTTCACTGCATCGCGAAAGCACTGCGGTAAAGCCAGCGTGAGCAGAAGAGCATTCCATGATACGAAATTTACGCATGCACAGGCCACTTGTGCATCAAACAAATATAAGCATTTGCGACTGCACAGGCCAAATATGCATCTTGGCACGTCCGTTTCAGGCAAACAAAAGGACAAATACTATAATATGATCAAGCTTCACTGCATCGAAAAAGCACTGCGGTAAAGCAAGTATGAGCAGAAGAGCACTACATGATACGAAAAGAACGCATGCCCAGGCCACTTGTGCATCAATCAAATATAAGCATTTTCGACTGCTCAGGCCAAATATGCATCTTGGCAGGTCTGTTTCAGGCAGACAAAAGGACAATTACGAAAAGATGATTAAGCTTCACTGCATCGCGAAAGAACTGCGGTAAAGCCAGCATGAGCAGAAGAGCAAGACATGATACGAAGTGAGCGCAAGCACAGGCCACTTGTGCATCAAACAAATATAAGCATTTGCGACTGCTCAGGCCAAATATGCATCTTGGCACGTCCGTTTCAGGGAGACAAAAAGACAATTACCAAAAGATGACTATGCTTCACTGCATCGCCAAAGCACTGCCGTAAAACCAGCATGAGCAGAAGAGCATTACATGATACGAAATGAATGCATGCACAGGCCACTTGTGCATCAAACAAATATAAGCATTTGCGACTGCTCAGGCCAAATATCCATGTTGCGTTGTCCATCTCAGACAAACGAAAAGACAAATACTAAAATATGATCAAGCTTCACTGCATCGAAAAAACACTGCGGTAAAGCCAGCACGAGCAGAAGAGCATTACATGATACGAAATGAACGCATGCACAGGCCACTTGCGCATCAAACAATGATAGGCATTTGCGACTGCTCAAGCCAAATAAGCATCCTGGCACGTCCGTTTCAGGCAAACAAAAGGACAAATACTTAAATTGGATCAAGCTTCACTACATCGCAAAAGGACTACGGTAATGCCAGCGTGAGCAGAAGAGCGTTACATGATACGAAATGAACGCATGCACAGGCAACTTTTGCATCAATCAAATATAAGCATTTGCGACTGCTCAGGCCAAATATGCATCTTGGCTCGTCCGTTTCGCGCAAACAAAGGGACAAATACTTAAATATGATCATGCTTCACTGCATCGCAAAAGCACTGCGGTAAAGCCAGCGTGAGCAGAAGAGCATTACATGTTACGAAATGAACGCATGCACAGGGTACTTGTGCATCAAACAAATATAAGCATTTGCGACTGTTCAGGCCAAATATGCATCTTGGCATGTCCGTTTCAGGCAAATAAAAGGACAAATACTTAAATATGATCAAGCTTCACTGCATCGCAAAAGCACTGCGGTAAAGCCAGCATAAGCAGAAGAGCATTACGTGATACGAAATGAACGCATGCACAGGCCACTTGTGCATCAAACAAATATAAGCATTTGCGACTTCACAGGCCAAATATGCATCTTGGCACGTCCGTTTCAGGCAAACAAAAGGACAATTACCAAAAGATGATTAAGCTTCACTGCATCGCGAAAGAACTGCGGTAAAGCCAGCATGAGCAGAAGAGCAATACATGATAAGAAATGAAGGCATGCACAGGCCACTTGTGCATCAAACGAATATAAGCATTTGCGACTGCTCAGGGCAATAATGCATCTTGGCACGTCCGTTTCAGGCAAACAAAAGGACAAATACTAAAATATGATCAAGCTTCACTGCATCGAAAAAGCACTGCGGTAAAGCAAGTATGAGCAGAAGAGCACTACATGATACGAAATGAACGCATGTCCAGGCCACTTGTGCATCAAACAAATATAAGCATTTGCGACTGCTCAGGCCCCATATGTATCTTGGCTCGTCCGTTTCGCGCAAACAAAAGGAGAAATACTTAAATATGATCAAGCTTCACTGCATCGCAAAAGCACTGCTGTAAAGCCAGCATGAGCAGAAGAGCAATACTTGATACAAAATGAACGCATGCACAGGCCACTTGTGCATCAAACAAATCTAAGCATTTGCGACTGCTCAGGCCAAATATGCATCTTGGCATGTCCGTTTCAGGGAGACAAAAAAAACAATTACCAAGAGATGATTAGGCTTCACCGTATCGCGAAAGCACTGAAGTAAAGCCAGCGTGAGCAGAAGAGCATTACATGATACGAAATGAACGCATGCCCAGGCCACTTGTGCATCAAAAAAATATAAGTATTTGTGACTGCTCAAGCCAAATATGCATCTTGGCACGCCCATTTGAGGCAAACAAAAAGTTAAATACTAAAATATGATCAAACTTCACTGCATTGAAAAAGCACTGCGGTAAAGCAAGTATGAGCAGCAGAGCACTACATGATACGAAATGAACGCATGCCCAGGCCACTTGTGCATCAAACAAATATAAGCATTTTCGACTGCTCAGGCCAAATATGCATCTTGGCAGGTCCGTTTCAGGCAAACAAAAGGACAATTACGAAAAGATGAATAAGCTTCACTGCATCGCGAAAGTACTGCGGTAAAGCCAGCATGAGCAGAAGAGCAATACTTGATACGAAATGAACGCATGCACAGGCCACTTGTGCATTAATTGAACATAAGCACTTGCGACTGCTCAGGCCAAATATGCATCTTGGCTCGTCCGTTTCGCGCAAACAAAGGGACAAATACTTAAATATGATCATGCTTCACTGCATCGCAAAAGCACTGCGGTAAAGCCAGCGTGAGCAGAAGAGCATTACATGTTACGAAATGAACGCATGCACAGGGTACTTGTGCATCAAACAAATATAAGCATTTGCGACTGTTCAGGCCAAATATGCATCTTGGCATGTCCGTTTCAGGCAAATAAAAGGACAAATACTTAAATATGATCAAGCTTCACTGCATCGCAAAAGCACTGCGGTAAAGCCAGCATAAGCAGAAGAGCATTACGTGATACGAAATGAACGCATGCACAGGCCACTTGTGCATCAAACAAATATAAGCATTTGCGACTTCACAGGCCAAATATGCATCTTGGCACGTCCGTTTCAGGCAAACAAAAGGACAATTACCAAAAGATGATTAAGCTTCACTGCATCGCGAAAGAACTGCGGTAAAGCCAGCATGAGCAGAAGAGCAATACATGATAAGAAATGAAGGCATGCACAGGCCACTTGTGCATCAAACGAATATAAGCATTTGCGACTGCTCAGGGCAATAATGCATCTTGGCACGTCCGTTTCAGGCAAACAAAAGGACAAATACTAAAATATGATCAAGCTTCACTGCATCGAAAAAGCACTGCGGTAAAGCAAGTATGAGCAGAAGAGCACTACATGATACGAAATGAACGCATGTCCAGGCCTCTTGTGCATCAAACAAATATAAGCATTTCCGACTGCTCAGGCCCCATATGTATCTTGGCAGGTCCGTTTCAGGCAAACAAAAGGACAATTACGAAAAGATGATTAAGCTTCACTGCATCGCGAAAGAACTGCGGTAAAGCCAGCATGAACAGAAGAGCAAGACATGATATGAAGTGAGCGCATGCACAGGCCACTTGTGCATCAAACAAATATAAGCATTTGCGACTGCTCAGGCCAAATATGCATCTTCGCACGTCCGTTTCAGGGAGACAAAAAAAACAATTACCAAGAGATGATTAGGCTTCACTGCATCGCCAAAGCACTGCGGTAAAACCAGCATGAGCAGAAGAACATTACATGATACGAAATGAATTCATGCACAGGCCACTTGTGCATCAAACAAATATAAGCATTTGCGACTGCTCAGGCCAAATATCCATCTTGCGTTGTCCATCTCAGACAAACGAATAGACAAATATTAAAATATGATCAAGCTTCACTGCATCGAAAAAGCACTGCGGTAAAGCCAGCACGAGCAGAAGAGCATTACATGATACGAAATGAACGCATGCACAGGCCACATGCGCATCAAACAAAGATAGGCATTTGCGACTGCTCAAGCCAAATAAGCATCCTGGCACGTCCGTTTCAGGCAAACAAAAGGACAAATACTTAAATTGGATCAAGCTTCACTACATCGCAAAAGGACTGCGGTAATGCCAGCGTGAGCAGAAGAGCGTTACATGATACGAAATGAACGCATGCACAGGCAACTTGTGCATCAATCAAATATAAGCATTTGCGACTGCTCAGGCCAAATATGCATCTTGGCATGTCCGTTTCAGGGAGACAAAAAAAAACAATTACCAAGAGATGATTAGGCTTCAACGTATCGCGAAAGCACTGAAGTAAAGCCAGCGTGAGCAGAAGAGCATTACATGATACGAAATGAACGCATGCCCAGGCCACTTGTGCATCAAACAAATATAAGCATTTGCGACTGCTCAAGCCAAATATGCATCTTGGCACATCCGTTTCAGGCAAACAAAAGGACAAATACTAAAATATGATCAAGCTTCACTGATTGAAAAAGCACTGCGGGAAAGCCAGCAACAGCAGAAGAGCATTACATCATACGAAATGAACGCATGCACAGGCCACTTGTGCATCAAACAAATATAAGCCTTTGCGACTGCTCAGGCCAAATATGCATCTTGGCACGTCCGTTTCAGGCAAACAAAAAGACCAATACTTAAATATGATTAGGCTTCACTGCATCGACAAAGCACTGCGGTAAAGCCAGCGTGAGCAGAATAGCATTACATGATACGAAATGAACGCATGCACAGGCCACTTGTGCATCAAACAAATATAGGCATTTGCGACTGCTCAGGCCAAATATGCATCTTGGCAGGTCCGTTTCAGGCAAACAAAAGGACAATTACCAAAAGATGATTAAGCTTCAATGCATCGCGAAAGTACTGCGGTAAAGCCAGCATGAGCAGAAGAGCAATACTTGATACGAAATGAACGCATGCACAGGCCACTTGTGCATTAATTGAACATAAGCACTTGCGACTGCTCAGGCCAAATATGCATCTTGGCTCGTCCGTTTCAGGCAAACAAAAGGACAAATACTAAAATATGATCAAGCTTCACTGCATCGAAAAATCACTGCGGTAAAGCAAGTATGAGCAGAAGAGCACTACATGCTACGAAATGAACGCATGCCCAGGCCACTTGTGCATCAAACAAATATAAGCTTTTGCGACTGCTCAGGCCAATTATGCATCTTGGCTCGTCCGTTTCGCGCAAACAAAAGGACAAATACTTAATTATGATCATGCTTCACTGCATCGCAAAAGCACTGCGGTAAAGCCAGCATGAGCAGAAGAGCATTACATGTTACGAAATGAACGCATGCACAGAGTACTTGTGCATCGAACAAATATAAGCATTTTTGACTGCTCAGGCCAATTATGCATCTTGGCATGTCCGTTTCAGGCAAACAAAAGGACAAATACTTAAATATGATCAAGCTTCACTGCATCGCAGAAGCACTGTGGTAAAGCCAGCATAGGCAGAAGAGCATTACATGATACGAAATGAACGCATGCACAGGCCACTTGTGCATCAAACAAATATAAGCATTTGCGACTGCTCAGGCCAAATAAGCATCTTGGCACGTCCGTTTCAGAGAGACAAAAAGACAATTACCAAAAGATGATTAAGCTTCACTGCATCACGAAAGTACTGCGGTAAAGCGGGTATGAGCAGAAGAGCAATACATGATACGAAATGAACGCATGCACAGGCCACTTGTGCATCAAACAAATACAGGCATTTGCGACTGCTCAGGCCAAATATGCATCTTGGCAGGTCCGTTTCAGGCAAACAAAAGGACAATTACCAAAAGATGATTAAGCTTCAATGCATCGCGAAAGTACTGCGGTAAAGCCAGCATGAGCAGAAGAGCAATAGATGATACGAAATGAACGCATGCACAGGCCACTTGTGCATTAAACAAATATAAGCATTTGTGACTGCTCAGGCCAAATATGCATCTTGGCACGTCCGTTTCAGGCAAACAAAAGGACATATACTAAAATATGATCAAGCTTCACTGCATCGAAAAAGCACGGCGGTAAAGCAAGTATGAGCAGAAGAGCACTACATGATACGAAATGAACGCATGCCCAGACCACATGTGCATCAAACATATAAGCATTTGCGACTGCTCAGGCCAAATATGCATCTTGGCTCGTCCGTTTCGCGCAAACAAAAGGACAAATACTTAATTATGATCATGCTTCACTGCATCGCAAAAGCACTGCGGTAAAGCAAGTATGAGCAGAAGAGCACTACATGATACGAAAAGAACGCATGCCCAGGCCACTTGTGCATCAATCAAATATAAGCATTTTCGACTGCTCAGGCCAAATATGCATCTTGGCAGGTCCGTTTCAGGCAGACAAAAGGACAATTACGAAAAGATGATTAAGCTTCACTGCATCGCGAAAGAACTGCGGTAAAGCCAGCATGAGCAGAAGAGCAAGACATGATACGAAGTGAGCGCATGCACAGGCCACTTGTGCATCAAACAAATATAAGCATTTGCGACTGCTCATGCCAAATATGCATCTTGGCACGTCCGTTTCAGGGAGACAAAAAGACAATTACCAAAAGATGACTATGCTTCACTGCATCGCCAAAGCACTGCGGTAAAACCAGCATGAGCAGAAGAGCATTACATGATACGAAATGAACGCATGCACAGGCCACTTGTGCATTAAACAAATATAAGCATTTGCGACTGCTCAGGCCAAACAACCATGTTGCGTTGTCCATCTCAGACAAACGAAAAGACAAATACTAAAATATGATCAAGCTTCACTGCCTCGAAAAAGCACTGCGGTAAAGCCAGCACGAGCAGAAGAGCATTACAGATACGAAATGAACGCATGCACAGGCCACTTGCGCATCAAACAATGATAGGCATTTGCGACTGCTCAAGCCAAATAAGCATCCTGGCACGTCCGTTTCAGGCAAACAAAAGGACAAATACTTAAATTGGATCAAGCTTCACTACATCGCAAAAGGACTATGGTAATGCCAGCGTGAGCAGAAGAGCGTTACATGATACGAAATGAACGCATGCACAGGCAACTTTTGCATCAATCAAATATAAGCATTTGCGACTGCTCAGGCCAAATATGCATCTTGGCATGTCCGTTTCAGGGAGACAAAAAAAACAATTACCAAGAGATGATTAGGCTTCACCATATCGCGAAAGCACTGAAGTAAAGCCAGCGTGAGCAGAAGAGCATTACATGATACGAAATGAACGCATGCCCAGGCCACTTGTGCATCAAACAAATATAAGCATTTGCGACTGCTCAAGCCAAATATGCATCTTGGCACGTCCGTTTCAGGCAAACAAAAGGACAGATACAAAAATATGATCAAGCTTCACTGCATCGAAAAAGCACTGCGGTAAAGCAAGTATGAGCAGCAGAGCACTACATGATACGAAATGAACGCATGCCTAGGCCACTTGTGCATCAAACAAATATAAGCATTTGCGACTGCTCAGGCCAAATATGCATCTTGGCACGTCCGTTTCAGGCAAACAAAAGGACAAATACTAAAATATGATCAAGCTTCACTGCATCGAAAAAGCACTGCGGGAAAGCCAGCAAGAGCAGAAGAGCATTACATGATACGAAATGAACGCATGCACAGGCCACTTGTGCATCAAACAAATATAAGCATTTGCGACTGCTCAGGCCAAATATGCATCTTGGCACGTCCGTTTCAGGCAAACAAAAAGACCAATACTTAAGTATGATTAGGCTTCACTGCATCGCAAAAGCACTGCGGTAAAGCCAGCGTGAGCAGAATAGCATTACATGATACGAAATGAACGCATGCACAGGCCACTTGTGCATCAAACAAATATAGGCATTTGCGACTGCTCAGGCCAAATATGCATCTTGGCAGGTCCGTTTCAGGCAAACAAAAGGACAAATACTTAAATTGGATCAAGCTTCACTACATCGCAAAAGGACTACGGTAATGCCAGCGTGAGCAGAAGAGCGTTACATGATACGAAATGAACGCATGCACAGGCAACTTTTGCATCAATCAAATATAAGCATTTGCGACTGCTCAGGCCAAATATGCATCTTGGCTCGTCCGTTTCGCGCAAACAAAGGGACAAATACTTAAATATGATCATGCTTCACTACATCGCAAAAGCACTGCGGTAAAGCCAGCGTGAGCAGAAGAGCATTACATGTTACGAAATGAACGCATGCACAGGGTACTTGTGCATCAAACAAATATAGGCATTTGCGACTGTTCAGGCCAAATATGCATCTTGGCATGTCCGTTTCAGGCAAATAAAAGGACAAATACTTAAATATGATCAAGCTTCACTGCATCGCAAAAGCACTGCGGTAAAGCCAGCATAAGCAGAAGAGCATTACGTGATACGAAATGAACGCATGCACAGGCCACTTGTGCATCAAACAAATATAAGCATTTGCGACTTCACAGGCCAAATATGCATCTTGGCACGTCCGTTTCAGGCAAACAAAAGGACAATTACCAAAAGATGATTAAGCTTCACTGCATCGCGAAAGAACTGCGGTAAAGCCAGCATGAGCAGAAGAGCAATACATGATAAGAAATGAAGGCATGCACAGGCCACTTGTGCATCAAACGAATATAAGCATTTGCGACTGCTCAGGGCAATAATGCATCTTGGCACGTCCGTTTCAGGCAAACAAAAGGACAAATACTAAAATATGATCAAGCTTCACTGCATCGAAAAAGCACTGCGGTAAAGCAAGTATGAGCAGAAGAGCACTACATGATACGAAATGAACGCATGTCCAGGCCACTTGTGCATCAAACAAATATAAGCATTTGCGACTGCTCAGGCCCCATATGTATCTTGGCTCGTCCGTTTCGCGCAAACAAAAGGAGAAATACTTAAATATGATCAAGCTTCACTGCATCGCAAAAGCACTGCTGTAAAGCCAGCATGAGCAGAAGAGCAATACTTGATACAAAATTAACGCATGCACAGGCCACTTGTGCATCAAACAAATATAAGCATTTGCGACTGCTCAGGCCAAATATGCATCTTGGCATGTCCGTTTCAGGGAGACAAAAAAAACAATTACCAAGAGATGATTAGGCTTCACCGTATCGCGAAAGCACTGAAGTAAAGCCAGCGTGAGCAGAAGAGCATTACATGATACGAAATGAACGCATGCCAGGCCACTTGTGCATCAAAAAAATATAAGTATTTGTGACTGCTCAAGCCAAATATGCATCTTGGCACGCCCATTTGAGGCAAACAAAAAGTTAAATACTAAAATATGATCAAGCTTCACTGCATTGAAAAAGCACTGCGGTAAAGCAAGTATGAGCAGCAGAGCACTACATGATACGAAATGAACGCATGCCCAGGCCACTTGTGCATCAAACAAATATAAGCATTTTCGACTGCTCAGGCCAAATATGCATCTTGGCAGGTCCGTTTCAGGCAAACAAAAGGACAATTACGAAAAGATG
>NW_027464742.1:300000-404304 GCF_043290135.1 Rhipicephalus microplus | reverse complement strand
GTTGCGGAGTTTCTAGTTGGGGAGTTTCCAGTTGTGGAGTTTCTAGTTGTGGAGTTTCTATTTGTGGAGTCTCTAGTTGTGTAGTTTCTAGCTGCGGAGTTTCTAGTTGCGGAGTTTCTATTTGTGGAGTTTCTAGCTGCGGAGTTTCTAGTTGCGGAGTCTCTGGTTGTGGAGTTTCTAGTTGCGGAATCTCTAGTTGTGGAGTTTCTAGTTGTGGAGTTTCTAGTTGTGGAGTTTCTAGTTGCGGAGTTTCTAGTTGTGGAGTTTCTAGTTGTGGAGTCTCTAGTCGCGAAGTTTCTAGTTGTGGAGTTTCTAGTTGTGGAGTTTCAAGTTGTGGAGTCTCTAGTTGTAGAGTTTCTAGTTGCGGAGTATCTAGTTGTGGAGTTTCCAGTTGTGGAGTTTTTAGTTGTGGAGTTTCTAGTTGTGGAGTTTCTAGTTGTGGAGTCTCTAGTTGTGGAGTTTCTAGTTGTGGAGTTTCCAGTTGTGGAGTATCTAGTTGTGGAGTTTCCATTTGTGAAGTATCTAGTTGTGGAGTTTCCAGTTGTGGAGTATCTAGTTGTGGAGTTTCAAGTTGTGGAGTTTCTAGTTGCGGAGTTTCTAGTTGTTGAGTTTCTAGTTGTGAAGTCTAGTTTTACAGTTTCTCGTTGTGGAGTTTCTAGATATGAAATTTCTAGTTGCCGAGTCTCTATTTGTGGAGTTTCTAGTTGTGGAGTTTCTAGTTGTGGAGTTTCTGGTTGTGGAGTTTCTAGTTGTGGAGTTTCTAGTTGTGAAGTTTCTAGTTGTGGAGTTTCTAGTTTTGAAGTTTCTAGTTGTGGAGTTTCTAGTGTTAGAGTCTCCTGTTGCGGAGTTTCTAGTTGCGGAGTTTCTAGTTGGGGAGTTTCCAGTTGTGGAGTTTCTAGTTGTGGAGTTTCTACTTGTGGAGTCTCAAGTTGTGGAGTTTAAACTTGTGGAGTTTCAAGTTGTGGAGTCTATAGTTGTGGAGTTTCTAGTTGTAGATTTTCTAGTTGTGGAGTATCTAGTTGTGGATTTTCCAGTTGTGGAGTTTCTAGTTGTTCAGTTGTGGAGTATCTAGTTGTTGAGTTTCTAGTTGTGGAGTTTCAAATTGTGGAGTCTCTAGATGTGGAGTTTCTAGTTGTCGAGTTTCCAGTTGTGGAGTATCTAGTAGTGGAGTTTCGAGTTGTGGAGTTTCTAGTTGTGGAGTTTCTAGTTGTGGAGTCCCTAGTTGCGGAGTTTCTAGTTGCGAAGTTTCAAGTTGTGGAGTTTCAAGTTGCGGAGTCTCAAGCTGTGGAGTTTCTAGTTGTGGAGTTTCCAGTTGTGGAGTTTCGAGTTGTGGAGTTTCTAGTTGCAGAGTCTCTAGTTGTGGAGTTTCAAGTTGTGGAGTCTCTAGTTGTGGAGTTTCTAGTTGCCGAGTTTCCAGTTGTGGAGTATCTAGTAGTGGAGTTTCCAGTTGTGGAGTTTCTAGTTGTGGAGTTTCTAGTTGCGGAGTCCCTAGTTGTGGAGTTTCTAGTTGCGGAGTCTCAAGCTGCGGAGTTGCAAGTTGTGGAGTTTCTAGTTGTGGAGTTTCAAGTTGTGGAGTTTCAAGTTGTGGAGTCTCTAGTTGTGGAGTTTCTAGTTGCAGAGTATCTAGTTGTGGAGTTTCCAGTTGTGGAGTTTCTAGTTGTGAAGCTGTGGAGTCTCTGGTTGTGGAGTTTTTAGTTGTGGAGTTTCTAGTTGTGGAGTTTCGAGTTGTGGAGTCTCTAGTTGTGGAGTTTCCAGTTGTGGAGTATCTAGTTGTGGAGTTTCCAGTTGTGAAGTATCTAGTTGTGGAGTTTCCAGTTGTGGAGTATCTAGTTGTGGAGTTTTAAGTTGTGAAGTTTCTAGTTGCGGAGTTTCTAGTTGCGGAGTTTTTAATAGCGGAGTTTCTAGATGTGAAGTTTCAAGTTGCGGAGTCTCAAGTTGTGGAGTTTCCAGTTGTGGAGTTTTTAGTTGTGGAGTTTCTAGTTGTTGAGTTTCTAGTTGTGAAGTCTCTAGTTTTGCAGTTACTAGTTGTGGAGTTTCTAGATATGGAATTTCTAGTTGCCGAGTCTGTATTTGTGGAGTTTGTAGTTGTGGAGTTTCAGGTTGTGGAGTTTCTAGTTGCGGAGTCTCTAGTTGCGGAGTTTCTAGTTGCGGAGTTTCTAGTTGTGGAGTTTCTGGTTGTGGAGTTTCTAGTTGAGGAGTTTCAAGTTGTGGAGTTTCTAGTTGTGGAGTCTCAAGTTGTGGACTTTAAACTTGTGGAGTTTCTAGTTGTGGAGTTTCTCGTTTTGGAGTTTCTAGTTGTGGAGCTTCTAGTTGTAGAGTCTCCTGTTGCGGAGTTTCTAGTTGCGGAGTTTCTAGTTGTGAAGTTTCTGGTTGTGGAGTTTCTAGTTGAGGAGTTTCAAGTTGAAGAGTTTTTAGTTGTGGAGTGTCTAGTTGTGGAGTTTCCAGTTGTGGAGTTTCGAGTTGTGGAGTTTCTAGTTTTGGAGTTTCTAGTCGTGGAGTTTCTAGTTGTAGAGTCTCCTGTTGCGGAGTTTCTAGTTGCGGAGTTTCTAGTTGGGGAGTTTCCAGTTGTGGAGTTTCTAGTTGTGGAGTTTCTATTTGTGGAGTCTCTAGTTGTGTAGTTTCTAGCTGCGGAGTTTCTAGTTGCGGAGTTTCTATTTGTGGAGTTTCTAGCTGCGGAGTTTCTAGTTGCGGAGTCTCTAGTTGTGGAGTTTCTAGTTGCGGAATCTCTAGTTGTGGAGTTTCTAGTTGTGGAGTTTATAGTTGTGGAGTTTCTAGTTGCGGAGTTTCTAGTTGTGGAGTTTCTAGTTGTGGAGTCTCTAGTTGCAGAGTTTCTAGTTGTGGAGTTTCTAGTTGTGGAGTTTCAAGTTGTGGAGTCTCTAGTTGTGGAGTTTCTAGTTGCGGAGTATCTAGTTGTGGAGTTTCCAGTTGTGGAGTTTCTAGTTGTGGATTTTCTAGTTGTGGAGTTTCGAGTTGTGGAGTCTCTAGTTGTGGAGTTTCTAGTTGTGGAGTTTCCAGTTGTGGAGTATCTAGTTGTGGAGTTTCCATTTGTGAAGTATCTAGTTGTGGAGTTTCCAGTTGTGGAGTATCTAGTTGTGGAGTTTCAAGTTGTGGAGTTTCTAGTTGTGGAGTTTCTAGTTGCGGAGTTTTTAATAGCGGAGTTTATTGTTGTGGAGTTTCAAGTTGCGGAGTCTCAAGTTGTGGAGTTTCCAGTTGTGGAGTTTTTAGTTGTGGAGTTTCTAGTTGTTGAGTTTCTAGTTGTGAAGTCTAGTTTTACAGTTTCTCGTTGTGGAGTTTCTAGATATGAAATTTCTAGTTGCCGAGTCTCTATTTGTGGAGTTTCTAGTTGCGGAGTTTCTAGTTGTGGAGTTTCTGGTTGTGGAGTTTCTAGTTGTGGAGTTTCAAGTTGTGGAGTTTCTAGTTGAGGAGTCTCTAGTTGCGGAGTTTCTAGTTGTGAAGTTTCTAGTTGTGGAGTTTCTAGTTTTGAAGTTTCTAGTTGTGGAGTTTCTAGTGTTAGAGTCTCCTGTTGCGGAGTTTCTAGTTGCGGAGTTTCTAGTTGGGGAGTTTCCAGTTGTGGAGTTTCTAGTTGTGGAGTTTCTACTTGTGGAGTCTCAAGTTGTGGAGTTTAAACTTGTGGAGTTTCAAGTTGTGGAGTCTATAGTTGTGGAGTTTCTAGTTGTAGATTTTCTAGTTGTGGAGTATCTAGTTGTGGATTTTCCAGTTGTGGAGTTTCTAGTTTTTCAGTTGTGGAGTATCTAGTTGTTGAGTTTCTAGTTGCAGAGTCTCTAGTTGTGGAGTTTCAAATTGTGGAGTCTCTAGATGTGGAGTTTCTAGTTGTCGAGTTTCCAGTTGTGGAGTATCTAGTAGTAGAGTTTCGAGTTGTGGAGTTTCTAGTTGTGGAGTTTCTAGTTGTGGAGTCCCTAGTTGCGGAGTTTCTAGTTGCGAAGTTTCAAGTTGTGGAGTTTCAAGTTGTGGAGTCTCAAGCTGTGGAGTTTCTAGTTGTGGAGTTTCCAGTTGTGGAGTTTCGAGTTGTGGAGTTTCTAGTTGCAGAGTCTCTAGTTGTGGAGTTTCAAGTTGTGGAGTCTCTAGTTGTGGAGTTTCTAGTTGCCGAGTTTCCAGTTGTGGAGTATCTAGTAGTGGAGTTTCCAGTTGTGGAGTTTCTAGTTGTGGAGTTTCTAGTTGCAGAGTCCCTAGTTGTGGAGTTTCTAGTTGCGGAGTCTCAAGCTGCGGAGTTTCAAGTTGTGGAGTTTCTAGGTGTGGAGTCTCAAGTTGTGGAGTTTCAAGTTGTGGAGTTTCAAGTTGTGGAGTCTCTAGTTGTGGAGTTTCTAGTTGCAGATTATCTAGTTGTGGAGTTTCCAGTTGTGGAGTTTCTAGTTGTGGAGTTTCCAGTTGTGGAGTATCTAGTTGTGGAGTTTTAAGTTGTGAAGTTTCTAGTTGCGGAGTTTCTAGTTGCGGAGTTTTTAATAGCGGAGTTTCTAGTTGTGAAGTTTCAAGTTGCGGAGTCTCAAGTTGTGGAGTTTCCAGTTGTGGAGTTTTTAGTTGTGGAGTTTCTAGTTGTTGAGTTTCTAGTTGTGAAGTCTCTAGTTGTGGAGTTTCCAGTTGTGGAGTATCTAGTTGTGGAGTTTCCAGTTGTGAAGTATCTAGTTGTGGAGTTTCCAGTTGTGGAGTATCTAGTTGTGGAGTTTCCAGTTGTGGAGTATCTAGTTGTGGAGTTTTAAGTTGTGAAGTTTCTAGTTGCGGAGTTTCTAGTTGCGGAGTTTTTAATAGCGGAGTTTCTAGATGTGAAGTTTCAAGTTGCGGAGTCTCAAGTTGTGCAGTTTCCAGTTGTGGAGTTTTTAGTTGTGGAGTTTCTAGTTGTTGAGTTTCTAGTTGTGAAGTCTCTAGTTTTGCAGTTACTAGTTGTGGAGTTTCTAGATATGGAATTTCTAGTTGCCGAGTCTGTATTTGTGGAGTTTGTAGTTGTGGAGTTTCAGGTTGTGGAGTTTCTAGTTGTGGAGTCTCTAGTTGCGGAGTTTCTAGTTGCGGAGTTTCTAGTTGTGGAGTTTCTGGTTGTGGAGTTTCTAGTTGAGGAGTTTCAAGTTGTGGAGTTTCTAGTTGTGGAGTCTCAAGTTGTGGACTTTAAACTTGTGGAGTTTCTAGTTGTGGAGTTTCTCGTTTTGGAGTTTCTAGTTGTGGAGCTTCTAGTTGTAGAGTCTCCTGTTGCGGAGTTTCTAGTTGCGGAGTTTCTAGTTGTGAAGTTTCTGGTTGTGGAGTTTCTAGTTGAGGAGTTTCAAGTTGAAGAGTTTTTAGTTGTGGAGTGTCTAGTTGTGGAGTTTCCAGTTGTGGAGTTTCGAGTTGTGGAGTTTCTAGTTTTGGAGTTTCTAGTCGTGGAGTTTCTAGTTGTAGAGTCTCCTGTTGCGGAGTTTCTAGTTGCGGAGTTTCTAGTTGGGGAGTTTCCAGTTGTGGAGTTTCTAGTTGTGGAGTTTCTATTTGTGGAGTCTCTAGTTGTGTAGTTTCTAGCTGCGGAGTTTCTAGTTGCGGAGTTTCTATTTGTGGAGTTTCTAGCTGCGGAGTTTCTAGTTGCGGAGTCTCTGGTTGTGGAGTTTCTAGTTGCGGAATCTCTAGTTGTGGGGTTTCTAGTTGTGGAGTTTCTAGTTGTGGAGTTTCTAGTTGCGGAGTTTCTAGTTGTGGAGTTTCTAGTTGTGGAGTCTCTAGTTGCAGAGTTTCTAGTTGTGGAGTTTCTAGTTGTGGAGTTTCAAGTTGTGGAGTCTCTAGTTGTGGAGTTTCCAGTTGTGGAGTATCTAGTTGTGGAGTTTCCATTTGTGGAGTATCTAGTTGTGGAGTTTCAAGTTGTGGAGTTTCTAGTTGCGGAGTTTCTAGTTGCGGAGTTTTTAATAGCGGAGTTTATTGTTGTGGAGTTTCAAGTTGCGGAGTCTCAAGTTGTGGAGTTTCCAGTTGTGGAGTTTTTAGTTGTGGAGTTTCTAATTGTTGAGTTTCTAGTTGTGAAGTCTAGTTTTACAGTTTCTCGTTGTGGAGTTTCTAGATATGAAATTTCTAGTTGCCGAGTCTCTATTTGTGGAGTTTCTAGTTGCGGAGTTTCTAGTTGTGGAGTTTCTGGTTGTGGAGTTTCTAGGTGTGGAGTTTCAAGTTGTGGAGTTTCTAGTTGTGGAGTCTCTAGTTGCGGAGTTTCTAGTTGTGAAGTTTCTAGTTGTGGAGTTTCTAGTTTTGAAGTTTCTAGTTGTGGAGTTTCTAGTGTTAGAGTCTCCTGTTGCGGAGTTTCTAGTTGCGGAGTTTCTAGTTGGGGAGTTTCCAGTTGTGGAGTTTCTAGTTGTGGAGTTTCTACTTGTGGAGTCTCAAGTTGTGGAGTTTAAACTTGTGGAGTTTCAAGTTGTGGAGTCTATAGTTGTGGAGTTTCTAGTTGTAGATTTTCTAGTTGTGGAGTATCTAGTTGTGGATTTTCCAGTTGTGGAGTTTCTAGTTGTTCAGTTGTGGAGTACCTAGTTGTTGAGTTTCTAGTTGCAGAGTCTCTAGTTGTGGAGTTTCAAATTGTGGAGTCTCTAGATGTGGAGTTTCTAGTTGTCGAGTTTCCAGTTGTGGAGTATCTAGTAGTGGAGTTTCGAGTTGTGGAGTTTCTAGTTGTGGAGTTTCTAGTTGTGGAGTTCCTAGTTGCGGAGTTTCTAGTTGCGAAGTTTCAATTTGTGGAGTTTCAAGTTGCGGAGTCTCAAGCTGTGGAGTTTCTAGTTGTGGAGTTTCTAGTTGCAGAGTCTCTAGTTGTGGAGTTTCAAGTTGTGGAGTCTCTAGTTGTGGAGTTTCTAGTTGCCGAGTTTCCAGTTGTGGAGTATCTAGTAGTGGAGTTTCCAGTTGTGGAGTTTCTAGTTGTGGAGTTTCTAGTTGCGGAGTCCCTAGTTGTGGAGTTTCTAGTTGCGGAGTCTCAAGCTGCGGAGTTTCAAGTTGTGGAGTTTCTAGTTGTGGAGTCTCAAGTTGTGGAGTTTCAAGTTGTGGAGTTTCAAGTTGTGGAGTCTCTAGTTGTGGAGTTTCTAGTTGCAGAGTATCTAGTTGTGGAGTTTCCAGTTGTGGAGTTTCTAGTTGTGGAGTTTCGAGTTGTGGAGTTTCTAGTTGTGGAGTTTCTAGTTGTGGAGTCCCTAGTTGCGGAGTTTCTAGTTGCGAAGTTTCAAGTTGTGGAGTTTCAAGTTGTGGAGTCTCAAGCTGTGGAGTTTCTAGTTGTGGAGTTTCCAGTTGTGGAGTTTCGAGTTGTGGAGTTTCTAGTTGCAGAGTCTCTAGTTGTGGAGTTTCAAGTTGTGGAGTCTCTAGTTGTGGAGTTTCTAGTTGCCGAGTTTCCAGTTGTGGAGTATCTAGTAGTGGAGTTTCCAGTTGTGGAGTTTCTAGTTGTGGAGTTTCTAGTTGCGGAGTCCCTAGTTGTGGAGTTTCTAGTTGCGGAGTCTCAAGCTGCGGAGTTTCAAGTTGTGGAGTTTCTAGGTGTGGAGTCTCAAGTTGTGGAGTTTAAAGTTGTGGAGTTTCAAGTTGTGGAGTCTCTAGTTGTGGAGTTTCTAGTTGCAGATTATCTAGTTGTGGAGTTTCCAGTTGTGGAGTTTCTAGTTGTGGAGTTTCCAGTTGTGGAGTATCTAGTTGTGGAGTTTTAAGTTGTGAAGTTTCTAGTTGCGGAGTTTCTAGTTGCGGAGTTTTTAATAGCGGAGTTTCTAGTTGTGAAGTTTCAAGTTGCGGAGTCTCAAGTTGTGGAGTTTCCAGTTGTGGAGTTTTTAGTTGTGGAGTTTCTAGTTGTTGAGTTTCTAGTTGTGAAGTCTCTAGTTGTGGAGTTTCCAGTTGTGGAGTATCTAGTTGTGGAGTTTCCAGTTGTGAAGTATCTAGTTGTGGAGTTTCCAGTTGTGGAGTATCTAGTTGTGGAGTTTCCAGTTGTGGAGTATCTAGTTGTGGAGTTTTAAGTTGTGAAGTTTCTAGTTGCGGAGTTTCTAGTTGCGGAGTTTTTAATAGCGGACTTTCTAGATGTGAAGTTTCAAGTTGCGGAGTCTCAAGTTGTGCAGTTTCCAGTTGTGGAGTTTTTAGTTGTGGAGTTTCTAGTTGTTGAGTTTCTAGTTGTGAAGTCTCTAGTTTTGGAGTTTCAAGTTGTGGAGTTTCAAGTTGTGGAGTCTCTAGTTGTGGAGTTTCTAGTTGCAGATTATCTAGTTGTGGAGTTTCCAGTTGTGGAGTTTCTAGTTGTGGAGTTTCCAGTTGTGGAGTATCTAGTTGTGGAGTTTTAAGTTGTGAAGTTTCTAGTTGCGGAGTTTCTAGTTGCGGAGTTTTTAATAGCGGAGTTTCTAGTTGTGAAGTTTCAAGTTGCGGAGTCTCAAGTTGTGGAGTTTCCAGTTGTGGAGTTTTTAGTTGTGGAGTTTCTAGTTGTTGAGTTTCTAGTTGTGAAGTCTCTAGTTGTGGAGTTTCCAGTTGTGGAGTATCTAGTTGTGGAGTTTCCAGTTGTGAAGTATCTAGTTGTGGAGTTTCCAGTTGTGGAGTATCTAGTTGTGGAGTTTCCAGTTGTGGAGTATCTAGTTGTGGAGTTTTACGTTGTGAAGTTTCTAGTTGCGGAGTTTCTAGTTGCGGAGTTTTTAATAGCGGAGTTTCTAGATGTGAAGTTTCAAGTTGCGGAGTCTCAAGTTGTGCAGTTTCCAGTTGTGGAGTTTTTAGTTGTGGAGTTTCTAGTTGTTGAGTTTCTAGTTGTGAAGTCTCTAGTTTTGCAGTTACTAGTTCTGGAGTTTCTAGATATGGAATTTCTAGTTGCCGAGTCTGTATTTGTGGAGTTTGTAGTTGTGGAGTTTCAGGTTGTGGAGTTTCTAGTTGTGGAGTCTCTAGTTGCGGAGTTTCTAGTTGCGGAGTTTCTAGTTGTGGAGTTTCTGGTTGTGGAGTTTCTAGTTGAGGAGTTTCAAGTTGTGGAGTTTCTAGTTGTGGAGTCTCAAGTTGTGGACTTTAAACTTGTGGAGTTTCTAGTTGTGGAGTTTCTCGTTTTGGAGTTTCTAGTTGTGGAGCTTCTAGTTGTAGAGTCTCCTGTTGCGGAGTTTCTAGTTGCGGAGTTTCTAGTTGTGAAGTTTCTGGTTGTGGAGTTTCTAGTTGAGGAGTTTCAAGTTGAAGAGTTTCTAGTTGCGGAGTCTCAAGCTGCGGAGTTTCAAGTTGTGGAGTTTCTAGTTGTGGAGTCTCAAGTTGTGGAGTTTCAAGTTGTGGAGTTTCAAGTTGTGGAGTCTCTAGTTGTGGAGTTTCTAGTTGCAGAGTATCTAGTTGTGGAGTTTCCAGTTGTGGAGTTTCTAGTTGTGGAGTTTCGAGTTGTGGAGTTTCTAGTTGTGGAGTTTCTAGTTGTGGAGTCCCTAGTTGCGGAGTTTCTAGTTGCGAAGTTTCAAGTTGTGGAGTTTCAAGTTGTGGAGTCTCAAGCTGTGGAGTTTCTAGTTGTGGAGTTTCCAGTTGTGGAGTTTCGAGTTGTGGAGTTTCTAGTTGCAGAGTCTCTAGTTGTGGAGTTTCAAGTTGTGGAGTCTCTAGTTGTGGAGTTTCTAGTTGCCGAGTTTCCAGTTGTGGAGTATCTAGTAGTGGAGTTTCCAGTTGTGGAGTTTCTAGTTGTGGAGTTTCTAGTTGCGGAGTCCCTAGTTGTGGAGTTTCTAGTTGCGGAGTCTCAAGCTGCGGAGTTTCAAGTTGTGGAGTTTCTAGGTGTGAAGTTTCAAGTTGCGGAGTCTCAAGTTGTGGAGTTTCCAGTTGTGGAGTTTTTAGTTGTGGAGTTTCTAGTTGTTGAGTTTCTAGTTGTGAAGTCTCTAGTTTTGCAGTTACTAGTTGTGGAGTTTCTAGATATGGAATTTCTAGTTGCCGAGTCTGTATTTGTGGAGTTTGTAGTTGTGGAGTTTCAGGTTGTGGAGTTTCTAGTTGTGGAGTCTCTAGTTGCGGAGTTTCTAGTTGCGGAGTTTGTAGTTGTGGAGTTTCTGGTTGTGCAGTTTCTAGTTGAGGAGTTTCAAGTTGTGGAGTTTCTAGTTGTGGAGTCTCAAGTTGTGGACTTTAAACTTGTGGAGTTTCTAGTTGTGGAGTTTCTCGTTTTGGAGTTTCTAGTTGTGGAGTTTCTAGTTGTAGAGTCTCCTGTTGCGGAGTTTCTAGTTGTGAAGTTTCTGGTTGTGGAGTTTCTAGTTGAGGAGTTTCAAGTTGAAGAGTTTTTAGTTGTGGAGTGTCTAGTTGTGGAGTTTCCAGTTGTGGAGTTTCGAGTTGTGGAGTTTCTAGTTTTGGAGTTTCTAGTCGTGGAGTTTCTAGTTGTAGAGTCTCCTGTTGCGGAGTTTCTAGTTGCGGAGTTTCTAGTTGGGGAGTTTCCAGTTGTGGAGTATCTAGTTGTGGAGTTTTAAGTTGTGAAGTTTCTAGTTGCGGAGTTTCTAGTTGCGGAGTTTTTAATAGCGGAGTTTCTAGATGTGAAGTTTCAAGTTGCGGAGTCTCAAGTTGTGGAGTTTCCAGTTGTGGAGTTTCTAGTTGTGGAGTCTCTAGTTGCAGAGTTTCTAGTTGTGGAGTTTCTAGTTGTGGAGTTTCAAGTTGTGGAGTCTCTAGTTGTGGAGTTTCCAGTTGTGGAGTATCTAGTTGTGGAGTTTCCATTTGTGGAGTATCTAGTTGTGGAGTTTCAAGTTGTGGAGTTTCTAGTTGCGGAGTTTCTAGTTGCGGAGTTTTTAATAGCGGAGTTTATTGTTGTGGAGTTTCAAGTTGCAGAGTCTCAAGTTGTGGAGTTTCCAGTTGTGGAGTTTTTAGTTGTGGAGTTTCTAATTGTTGAATTTCTAGTTGTGAAGTCTAGTTTTACAGTTTCTCGTTGTGGAGTTTCTAGATATGAAATTTCTAGTTGCCGAGTCTCTATTTGTGGAGTTTCCAGTTGCGGAGTTTCTAGTTGTGGAGTTTCTGGTTGTGGAGTTTCTAGGTGTGGAGTTTCAAGTTGTGGAGTTTCTAGTTGTGGAGTCTCTAGTTGCGGAGTTTCTAGTTGTGAAGTTTCTAGTTGTGGAGTTTCTAGTTTTGAAGTTTCTAGTTGTGGAGTTTCTAGTGTTAGAGTCTCCTGTTGCGGAGTTTCTAGTTGCGGAGTTTCTAGTTGGGGAGTTTCCAGTTGTGGAGTTTCTAGTTGTGGAGTTTCTACTTGTGGAGTCTCAAGTTGTGGAGTTTAAACTTGTGGAGTTTCAAGTTGTGGAGTCTATAGTTGTGGAGTTTCTAGTTGTAGATTTTCTAGTTGTGGAGTATCTAGTTGTGGATTTTCCAGTTGTGGAGTTTCTAGTTGTTCAGTTGTGGAGTACCTAGTTGTTGAGTTTCTAGTTGCAGAGTCTCTAGTTGTGGAGTTTCAAATTGTGGAGTCTCTAGATGTGGAGTTTCTAGTTGTCGAGTTTCCAGTTGTTGAGTATCTAGTAGTGGAGTTTCGAGTTGTGGAGTTTCTAGTTGTGGAGTTTCTAGTTGTGGAGTTCCTAGTTGCGGAGTTTCTAGTTGCGAAGTTTCAATTTGTGGAGTTTCAAGTTGCGGAGTCTCAAGCTGTGGAGTTTCTAGTTGTGGAGTTTCTAGTTGCAGAGTCTCTAGTTGTGGAGTTTCAAGTTGTGGAGTCTCTAGTTGTGGAGTTTCTAGTTGCCGAGTTTCCAGTTGTGGAGTATCTAGTAGTGGAGTTTCCAGTTGTGGAGTTTCTAGTTGTGGAGTTTCTAGTTGCGGAGTCCCTAGTTGTGGAGTTTCTAGTTGCGGAGTCTCAAGCTGCGGAGTTTCAAGTTGTGGAGTTTCTAGTTGTGGAGTCTCAAGTTGTGGAGTTTCAAGTTGTGGAGTTTCAAGTTGTGGAGTCTCTAGTTGTGGAGTTTCTAGTTGCAGAGTATCTAGTTGTGGAGTTTCCAGTTGTGGAGTTTCTAGTTGTGGAGTTTCCAGTTGTGGAGTATCTAGTTGTGGAGTTTTAAGTTGTGAAGTTTCTAGTTGCAGAGTTTTTAGTTGCGGAGTTTTTAATAGCGGAGTTTCTAGTTGTGAAGTTTCAAGTTGCGGAGTCTCAAGTTGTGGAGTTTCCAGTTGTGGAGTTTTTAGTTGTGGAGTTTCTAGTTGTTGAGTTTCTAGTTGTGAAGTCTCTAGTTGTGGAGTTTCCAGTTGTGGAGTATCTAGTTGTGGAGTTTCCAGTTGTGAAGAATCTAGTTGTGGAGTTTCCAGTTGTGGAGTATCTAGTTGTGGAGTTTCCAGTTGTGGAGTATCTAGTTGTGGAGTTTTAAGTTGTGAAGTTTCTAGTTGCGGAGTTTCTAGTTGCGGAGTTTTTAATAGCGGAGTTTCTAGATGTGAAGTTTCAAGTTGCGGAGTCTCAAGTTGTGGAGTTTCCAGTTGTGGAGTTTTTAGTTGTGGAGTTTCTAGTTGTTGAGTTTCTAGTTGTGAAGTCTCTAGTTTTGCAGTTACTAGTTGTGGAGTTTCTAGATATGGAATTTCTAGTTGCCGAGTCTGTATTTGTGGAGTTTGTAGTTGTGGAGTTTCAGGTTGTGGAGTTTCTAGTTGTGGAGTCTCTAGTTGCGGAGTTTCTAGTTGCGGAGTTTGTAGTTGTGGAGTTTCTGGTTGTGGAGTTTCTAGTTGAGGAGTTTCAAGTTGTGGAGTTTCTAGTTGTGGAGTCTCAAGTTGTGGACTTTAAACTTGTGGAGTTTCTAGTTGTGGAGTTTCTCGTTTTGGAGTTTCTAGTTGTGGAGTTTCTAGTTGTAGAGTCTCCTGTTGCGGAGTTTCTAGTTGTGAAGTTTCTGGTTGTGGAGTTTCTAGTTGAGGAGTTTCAAGTTGAAGAGTTTTTAGTTGTGGAGTGTCTAGTTGTGGAGTTTCCAGTTGTGGAGTTTCGAGTTGTGGAGTTTCTAGTTTTGGAGTTTCTAGTCGTGGAGTTTCTAGTTGTAGAGTCTCCTGTTGCGGAGTTTCTAGTTGCGGAGTTTCTAGTTGGGGAGTTTCCAGTTGTGGAGTATCTAGTTGTGGAGTTTTAAGTTGTGAAGTTTCTAGTTGCGGAGTTTCTAGTTGCGGAGTTTTTAATAGCGGAGTTTCTAGATGTGAAGTTTCAAGTTGCGGAGTCTCAAGTTGTGGAGTTTCCAGTTGTGGAGTTTTTAGTTGTGGAGTTTCTAGTTGTGGAGTTTCTATTTGTGGAGTCTCTAGTTGTGTAGTTTCTAGCTGCGGAGTTTCTAGTTGTGGAGTTTCTAGCTGCGGAGTTTCTAGTTGCGGAGTCTCTAGTTGTGGAGTTTCAAGTTGTGGAGTCTCTAGTTGTGGAGTTTCTAGTTGCGGAGTATCTAGTTGTGGAGTTTCCAGTTGTGGAGTTTCTAGTTGTGGAGTTTCTAGTTGTGGAGTATCTAGTTGTGGAGTTTCCATTTGTGAAGTATCTAGTTGTGGAGTTTCCAGTTGTGGAGTATCTAGTTGTGGAGTTTCAAGTTGTGGAGTTTCTAGTTGCGGAGTTTCTAGTTGCGGAGTTTTTAATAGCGGAGTTTATTGTTGTGGAGTTTCAAGTTGCGGAGTCTCAAGTTGTGGAGTTTCCAGTTGTGGAGTTTTAGTTGTGGAGTTTCTAGTTGTTGAGTTTCTAGTTGTGAAGTCTAGTTTTACAGTTTCTCGTTGTGGAGTTTCTAGATATGAAATTTCTAGTTGCCGAGTCTCTATTTGTGGAGTTTCTAGTTGCGGAGTTTCTAGTTGTGGAGTTTCTGGTTGTGGAGTTTCTAGTTGTGGAGTTTCAAGTTGTGGAGTTTCTAGTTGTGGAGTCTCTAGTTGCGGAGTTTCTAGTTGTGAAGTTTCTAGTTGTGGAGTTTCTAGTTTTGAAGTTTCTAGTTGTGGAGTTTCTAGTGTTAGAGTCTCCTGTTGCGGAGTTTCTAGTTGCGGAGTTTCTAGTTGGGGAGTTTCCAGTTGTGGAGTTTCTAGTTGTGGAGTTTCTACTTGTGGAGTCTCAAGTTGTGGAGTTTAAACTTGTGGAGTTTCAAGTTGTGGAGTCTATAGTTGTGGAGTTTCTAGTTGTAGATTTTCTAGTTGTGGAGTATCTAGTTGTGGATTTTCCAGTTGTGGAGTTTGTAGTTGTTCAGTTGTGGAGTATCTAGTTGTTGAGTTTCTAGTTGCAGAGTCTCTAGTTGTGGAGTTTCAAATTGTGGAGTCTCTAGATGTGGAGTTTCTAGTTGTCGAGTTTCCAGTTGTGGAGTATCTAGTAGTGGAGTTTCGAGTTGTGGAGTTTCTAGTTGTGGAGTTTCTAGTTGTGGAGTCCCTAGTTGCGGAGTTTCTAGTTGCGAAGTTTTAAGTTGTAGAGTTTCAAGTTGTGGAGTCTCAAGCTGTGGAGTTTCTAGTTGTGGAGTTTCCAGTTGTGGAGTTTCGAGTTGTGGAGTTTCTAGTTGCAGAGTCTCTAGTTGTGGAGTTTCAAGTTGTGGAGTCTCTAGTTGTGGAGTTTCTAGTTGCCGAGTTTCCAGTTGTGGAGTATCTAGTAGTGGAGTTTCCAGTTGTGGAGTTTCTAGTTGTGGAGTTTCTAGTTGCGGAGTCCCTAGTTGTGGAGTTTCTAGTTGCGGAGTCTCAAGCTGCGGAGTTTCAAGTTGTGGAGTTTCTAGGTGTGGAGTCTCAAGTTGTGGAGTTTCAAGTTGTGGAGTTTCAAGTTGTGGAGTCTCTAGTTGTGGAGTTTCTAGTTGCAGAGTATCTAGTTGTGGAGTTTCCAGTTGTGGAGTTTCTAGTTGTGGAGTTTCCAGTTGTGGAGTATCTAGTTGTGGAGTTTTAAGTTGTGAAGTTTCTAGTTGCGGAGTTTCTAGTTGCGGAGTTTTTAATAGCGGAGTTTCTAGTTGTGAAGTCTCAAGTTGCGGAGTCTCAAGTTGTGGAGTTTCCAGTTGTGGAGTTTTTAGTTGTGGAGTTTCTAGTTGTTGAGTTTCTAGTTGTGAAGTCTCTAGTTGTGGAGTTTCCAGTTGTGGAGTATCTAGTTGTGGAGTTTCCAGTTGTGAAGTATCTAGTTGTGGAGTTTCCAGTTGTGGAGTATCAAGTTGTGGAGTTTCCAGTTGTGGAGTATCTAGTTGTGGAGTTTTAAGTTGTGAAGTTTCTAGTTGCGGAGTTTCTAGTTGCGGAGTTTTTAATAGCGGAGTTTCTAGATGTGAAGTTTCAAGTTGCGGAGTCTCAAGTTGTGCAGTTTCCAGTTGTGGAGTTTTTAGTTGTGGAGTTTCTAGTTGTTGAGTTTCTAGTTGTGAAGTCTCTAGTTTTGCAGTTACTAGTTGTGGAGTTTCTAGATATGAAATTTCTAGTTGCCGAGTCTGTATTTGTGGAGTTTGTAGTTGTGGAGTTTCAGGTTGTGGAGTTTCTAGTTGTGGAGTCTCTAGTTGCGGAGTTTCTAGTTGCGGAGTTTCTAGTTGTGGAGTTTCTGGTTGTGGAGTTTCTAGTTGAGGAGTTTCAAGTTGTGGAGTTTCTAGTTGTGGAGTCTCAAGTTGTGGACTTTAAACTTGTGGAGTTTCTAGTTGTGGAGTTTCTCGTTTTGGAGTTTCTAGTTGTGGAGTTTCTAGTTGTGGAGTCTCTAGTTGCGGAGTTTCTAGTTGCGGAGTTTCTAGTTGTGGAGTTTCTAGTTGTGGAGTTTCCAGTTGTGGAGTTTCGAGTTGTGGAGTTTCTAGTTGCAGAGTCTCTAGTTGTGGAGTTTCAAGTTGTGGAGTCTCTAGTTGTGGAGTTTCTAGTTGCCGAGTTTCCAGTTGTGGAGTATCTAGTAGTGGAGTTTCCAGTTGTGGAGTTTCTAGTTGTGGAGTTTCTAGTTGCGGAGTCCCTAGTTGTGGAGTTTCTAGTTGCGGAGTCTCAAGCTGCGGAGTTTCAAGTTGTGGAGTTTCTAGTTGTGGAGTCTCAAGTTGTGGAGTTTCAAGTTGTGGAGTTTCAAGTTGTGGAGTCTCTAGTTGTGGAGTTTCTAGTTGCAGAGTATCTAGTTCTGGAGTTTCCAGTTGTGGAGTTTCTAGGTGTGAAGCTGTGGAGTCTCTGGTTGTGGAGTTTTTAGTTGTGGAGTTTCTAGTTGTGGAGTTTCGAGTTGTTGAGTCTCCAGTTGTGGAGTTTCGAGTTGTGGAGTATCTAGTTGTGGAGTTTCCAGTTGTGAAGTATCTAGTTGTGGAGTTTCCAGTTGTGGAGTATCTAGTTGTGGAGTTTTAAGTTGTGAAGTTTCTAGTTGCGGAGTTTCTAGTTGCGGAGTTTTTAATAGCGGAGTTTCTAGATGTGAAGTTTCAAGTTGCGGAGTCTCAAGTTGTGGAGTTTCCAGTTGTGGAGTTTTTAGTTGTGGAGTTTCTAGTTGTTGAGTTTCTAGTTGTGAAGTCTCTAGTTTTGCAGTTACTAGTTGTGGAGTTTCTAGATATGGAATTTCTAGTTGCCGAGTCTGTATTTGTGGAGTTTGTAGCTGTGGAGTTTCAGGTTGTGGAGTTTCTAGTTGTGGAGTCTCTAGTTGCGGAGTTTCTAGTTGCGGAGTTTCTAGTTGTGGAGTTTCTGGTTGTGGAGTTTCTAGTTGAGGAGTTTCAAGTTGTGGAGTTTCTAGTTGTGGAGTCTCAAGTTGTGGACTTTAAACTTGTGGAGTTTCTAGTTGTGGAGTTTCTCGTTTTGGAGTTTCTAGTTGTGGAGTTTCTAGTTGTAGAGTCTCCTGTTGCGGAGTTTCTAGTTGTGAAGTTTCTGGTTGTAGAGTTTCTAGTTGAGGAGTTTCAAGTTGAAGAGTTCTTAGTTGTGGAGTGTCTAGTTGTGGAGTTTCCAGTTCTGGAGTTTCGAGTTGTGGAGTTTCTAGTTTTGGAGTTTCTAGTCGTGGAGTTTCTAGTTGTAGAGTCTCCTGTTGCGGAGTTTCTAGTTGCGGAGTTTCTAGTTGGGGAGTTTCCAGTTGTGGAGTTTCTAGTTGTGGAGTTTCTATTTGTGGAGTCTCTAGTTGTGTAGTTTCTAGCTGCGGAGTTTCTAGTTGCGGAGTTTCTATTTGTGGAGTTTCTAGCTGCGGAGTTTCTAGTAGCGGAGTCTCTGGTTGTGGAGTTTCTAGTTGCGGAATCTCTAGTTGTGGAGTTTCTAGTTGTGGAGTTTCTAGTTGTGGAGTTTCTAGTTGTGGAGTTTCTAGTTGCGGAGTTTCTAGTTGTGGAGTTTCTAGTTGTGGAGTCTCTAGTTGCAGAGTTTCTAGTTGTGGAGTTTCTAGTTGTGGAGTTTCAAGTTGTGGAGTCTCTAGTTGTGGAGTTTCCAGTTGTGGAGTATCTAGTTGTGGGGTTTCCAGTTGTGAAGTACCTAGTTGTGGAGTTTCCAGTTGTGGAGTATCTAGTTGTGGAGTTTTAAGTTGTGAAGTTTCTAGTTGCGGAGTTTCTAGTTGCGGAGTTTTTAATAGCGGAGTTTCTAGATGTGAAGTTTCAAGTTGCGGAGTCTCAAGTTGTGGAGTTTCAGGTTGTGGAGTTTTTAGTTGTGGAGTTTCTAGTTGTTGAGTTTCTAGTTGTGAAGTCTCTAGTTTTGCAGTTACTAGTTGTGGAGTTTCTAGATATGGAATTTCTAGTTGCCGAGTCTGTATTTGTGGAGTTTGTAGTTGTGGAGTTTCAGGTTGTGGAGTTTCTAGTTGTGGAGTCTCTAGTTGCGGAGTTTCTAGTTGCGGAGTTTCTAGTTGTGGAGTTTCTGGTTGTGGAGTTTCTAGTTGAGGAGTTTCAAGTTGTGGAGTTTCTAGTTGTGGAGTCTCAAGTTGTGGACTTTAAACTTGCGGAGTTTCTAGTTGTGGAGTTTCTCGTTTTGGAGTTTCTAGTTGTGGAGTTTCTAGTTGTAGAGTCTCCTGTTGCGGAGTTTCTAGTTGTGAAGTTTCTGGTTGTAGAGTTTCTAGTTGAGGAGTTTCAAGTTGAAGAGTTTTTAGTTGTGGAGTGTCTAGTTGTGGAGTTTCCAGTTCTGGAGTTTCGAGTTGTGGAGTTTCTAGTTGTGGAGTCTATAGTTGTGGAGTTTCTAGTTGTAGATTTTCTAGTTGTGGAGTATCTAGTTGTGGATTTTCCAGTTGTGGAGTTTCTAGTTGTTCAGTTGTGGAGTACCTAGTTGTTGAGTTTCTAGTTGCAGAGTCTCTAGTTGTGGAGTTTCAAATTGTGGAGTCTCTAGATGTGGAGTTTCTAGTTGTCGAGTTTCCAGTTGTGGAGTATCTAGTAGTGGAGTTTCGAGTTGTGGAGTTTCTAGTTGTGGAGTTTCTAGTTGTGGAGTCCCTAGTTGCGGAGTTTCTAGTTGCGAAGTTTCAATTTGTGGAGTTTCAAGTTGCGGAGTCTCAAGCTGTGGAGTTTCTAGTTGTGGAGTTTCTAGTTGCAGAGTCTCTAGTTGTGGAGTTTCAAGTTGTGGAGTCTCTAGTTGTGGAGTTTCTAGTTGCCGAGTTTCCAGTTGTGGAGTATCTAGTAGTGGAGTTTCCAGTTGTGGAGTTTCTAGTTGTGGAGTTTCTAGTTGCGGAGTCCCTAGTTGTGGAGTTTCTAGTTGCGGAGTATCTTGTTGTGGAGTTTCCAGTTGTGGAGTTTCTAGTTGTGGAGTTTCTAGTTGTGGAGTTTCGAGTTGTGGAGTCTCTAGTTGTGGAGTTTCTAGTTGTGGAGTTTCCAGTTGTGGAGTATCTAGTTGTGGAGTTTCCATTTGTGAAGTATCTAGTTGTGGAGTTTCCAGTTGTGGAGTATCTAGTTGTGGAGTTTCAAGTTGTGGAGTTTCTAGTTGCGGAGTTTCTAGTTGCGGAGTTTTTAATAGCGGAGTTTATTGTTGTGGAGTTTCAAGTTGCGGAGTCTCAAGTTGTGGAGTTTCCAGTGGTGGAGTTTTTAGTTGTGGAGTTTCTAGTTGTTGAGTTTCTAGTTGTGAAGTCTAGTTTTACAGTTTCTCGTTGTGGAGTTTCTAGATATGAAATTTCTAGTTGCCGAGTCTCTATTATGGAGTTTCTAGTTGCGGAGTTTCTAGTTGTGGAGTTTCTGGTTGTGGAGTTTCTAGTTGTGGAGTTTCAAGTTGTGGAGTTTCTAGTTGTGGAGTCTCTAGTTGCGGAGTTTCTAGTTGTGAAGTTTCTAGTTGTGGAGTTCCTAGTGTTAGAGTCTCCTGTTGCGGAGTTTCTAGTTGCGGAGTTTCTAGTTGGGGAGTTTCCAGTTGTGGAGTTTCTAGTTGTGGAGTTTCTACTTGTGGAGTCTCAAGTTGTGGAGTTTAAACTTGTGGAGTTTCAAGTTGTGGAGTCTATAGTTGTGGAGTTTCTAGTTGTAGATTTTCTAGTTGTGGAGTATCTAGTTGTGGATTTTCCCGTTGTGGAGTTTCTAGTTGTTCAGTTGTGGAGTATCTAGTTGTTGAGTTTCTAGTTGCAGAGTCTCTAGTTGTGGAGTTTCTAGTTGTGGAGTTTCTAGTTGAGGAGTTTCAAGTTGTGGAGTTTCTAGTTGTGGAGTCTCAAGTTGTGGACTTTAAACTTGTGGAGTTTCTGGTTGTGGAGTTTCTATTCGTGGAGTTTCTAGTTGTGGAGTTTCGAGTTGTGGAGTCTCTAGTTGTGGAGTTTCTAGTTGTGGAGTTTCCAGTTGCGGAGTATCTAGTTGTTGAGTTTCCCGCTGTGAAGTATCTAGTTGTGGAGTTTCCAGTTGTGGAGTATCTAGTTGTGGAGTTTTAAGTTGTGGAGTTTTTAGTTGCGGAGTTTCTAGTTGCGGAGTTTTTAATAGCGGAGTTTCTAGTTGTGAATTTTCAAGTTGCGGAGTCTCAAGTTGTGGAGTTTCCAGTTGTGGAATTTTTAGTTGTGGAGTTTCTAGTTGTTGAGTTTCTAGTTGTTAAGTCTCTAGTTTTGCAGTTTCTAGTTGTGGAGTTTCTAGATATGGAATTTCTAGTTGCCGAGTCTGTTTTCATGGAGTTTCAAGTTGTGGAGTTTCTAGTTGTGGGGTTTCTAGTTGTGGAGTCTCTAGTTGCGGAGTTTCTAGTTGTGGAGTCTCTAGTTGTGGAGTTTCTAGTTGCCGAGTTTCCAGTTGTGGAGTATCTAGTAGTGGAGTTTCCAGTTGTGGAGTTTCTAGTTGTGGAGTTTCTAGTTGCGGAGTCCCTAGTTGTGGAGTTTCTAGTTGCGGAGTCTCAAGCTGCGGAGTTTCAAGTTGTGGAGTTTCTAGTTGTGGAGTCTCAAGTTGTGGAGTTTCAAGTTGTGGAGTTTCAAGTTGTGGAGTCTCTAGTTGTGGAGTTTCTAGTTGCAGAGTATCTAGTTGTGTAGTTTCCAGTTGTGGAGTTTCTAGTTGTGAAGCTGTGGAGTCTCTGGTTGTGGAGTTTTTAGTTGTGGAGTTTCTAGTTGTGGAGTTTCGAGTTGTGGAGTCTCTAGTTGTGGAGTTTCCAGTTGTGGAGTATCTAGTTGTGGAGTTTCCAGTTGTGAAGTATCTAGTTGTGGAGTTTCCAGTTGTTGAGTATCTAGTTGTGGAGTTTTAAGTTGTGAAGATTCTAGTTGCGGAGTTTCTAGTTGCGGAGTTTTTAATAGCGGAGTTTCTAGATGTGAAGTTTCAAGTTGCGGAGTCTCAAGTTTTGGAGTTTCCAGTTGTGGAGTTTTTAGTTGTGGAGTTTCTAGTTGTTGAGTTTCTAGTTGTGAAGTCTCTAGTTTTGCAGTTACTAGTTGTGGAGTTTCTAGATATGGAATTTCTAGTTGCCGAGTCTGTATTTGTGGAGTTTGTAGTTGTGGAGTTTCTAGTTGTGGAGTTTCTAGTTGTGGAGTCTCTAGTTGCGGAGTTTCTAGTTGCGGAGTTTCTAATTGTGGAGTTTCTGGTTGTGGAGTTTCTAGTTGAGGAGTTTCAAGTTGTGGAGTTTCTAGTTGTGGAGTCTCAAGTTGTGGACTTTAAACTTGTGGAGTTTCTAGTTGTGGAGTTTCTCGTTTTGGAGTTTCTAGTTGTGGAGCTTCTAGTTGTAGAGTCTCCTGTTGCGGAGTTTCTAGTTGCGGAGTTTCTAGTTGTGAAGTTTCTGGTTGTGGAGTTTCTAGTTGAGGAGTTTCAAGTTGAAGAGTTTTAGTTGTGGAGTGTCTAGTTGTGGAGTTTCCAGTTGTGGAGTTTCGAGTTGTGGAGTTTCTAGTTTTGGAGTTTCTAGTCGTGGAGTTTCTAGTTGTAGAGTCTCCTGTTGCGGAGTTTCTAGTTGCGGAGTTTCTAGTTGGGGAGTTTCCAGTTGTGGAGTTTCTAGTTGTGGAGTTTCTATTTGTGGAGTCTATAGTTGTGTAGTTTCTAGCTGCGGAGTTTCTAGTTGCGGAGTTTCTATTTGTGGAGTTTCTAGCTGCGGAGTTTCTAGTTGCGGAGTCTCTGGTTGTGGAGTTTCTAGTTGCGGAATCTCTAGTTGTGGAGTTTCTAGTTGTGGAGTTTCTAGTTGTGGAGTTTCTAGTTGCGGAGTTTCTAGTTGCGGAGTTTCTAGTTGTGGAGTTTCTGGTTGTGGAGTTTCTAGTTGTGGAGTCTCAAGTTGTGGACTTTAAACTTGTGGAGTTTCTAGTTGTGGAGTTTCTAGTTGTAGAGTCTCCTGTTGCGGAGTTTCTAGTTGGGAAGTTTCTGGTTGTGGAGTTTCTAGTTGAGGAGTTTCAAGTTGAAGAGTTTTTAGTTGTGGAGTGTCTAGTTGTGGAGTTTCCAGTTGTGGAGTTTCGAGTTGTGGAGTTTCTAGTTTTGGAGTTTCTAGTCGTGGAGTTTCTAGTTGTAGAGTCTCCTGTTGCGGAGTTTCTAGTTGCGGAGTTTCTAGTTGGGGAGTTTCCAGCTGTGGAGTTTCTAGTTGTGGAGTTTCTATTTGTGGAGTCTCTAGTTGTGTAGTTTCTAGCTGCGGAGTTTCTAGTTGCGGAGTTTCTATTTGTGGAGTTTCTAGCTGCGGAGTTTCTAGTTGCGGAGTCTCTGGTTGTGGAGTTTCTAGTTGCGGAATCTCTAGTTGTGGAGTTTCTAGTTGTGGAGTTTCTAGTTGCGGAGCTTCTAGTTGCGGAGTTTCTAGTTGTGGAGTTTCTGGTTGTGGAGTTTCTAGTTGTGGAGTCTCAAGTTGTGGACTTTAAACTTGTGGAGTTTCTAGTTGTGGAGTTTCTAGTTGTAGAGTCTCCTGTTGCGGAGTTTCTAGTTGGGAAGTTTCTGGTTGTGGAGTTTCTAGTTGAGGAGTTTCAAGTTGAAGAGTTTTTAGTTGTGGAGTGTCTAGTTGTGGAGTTTCCAGTTGTGGAGTATCTAGTTGTGGAGTTTCCATTTGTGAAGTATCTAGTTGTGGAGTTTCCAGTTGTGGAGTATCTAGTTGTGGAGTTTCAAGTTGTGGAGTTTCTTGTTGCGGAGTTTCTAGTTGCGGAGTTTTTAATAGCGGAGTTTATTGTTGTGGAGTTTCAAGTTGCGAAGTCTCAACTTGTGGAGTTTTTAGTTGTGGAGTTTCTAGTTTTTGAGTTTCTAGTTGTGAAGTCTAGTTTTACAGTTTCTCGTTGTGGAGTTTCTAGATATGAAATTTCTAGTTGCCGAGTCTCTATTTGTGGAGTTTCTAGTTGCGGAGTTTCTAGTTGTGGAGTTTCTGGTTGTGGAGTTCCTAGTTGTGGAGTTTCAAGTTGTGGAGTTTCTAGTTGTGGAGTCTCTAGTTGCGGAGTTTCTAGTTGTGAAGTTTCTAGTTGTGGAGTTTCTAGTTTTGAAGTTTCTAGTTGTGGAGTTTCTAGTGTTAGAGTCTCCTGTTGCGGAGTTTCTAGTTGCGGAGTTTCTAGTTGGGGAGTTTCCAGTTGTGGAGTTTCTAGTTGTGGAGTTTCTACTTGTGGAGTCTCAAGTTGTGGAGTTTAAACTTGTGGAGTTTCAAGTTCTGGAGTCTATAGTTGTGGAGTTTCTAGTTGTAGATTTTCTAGTTGTGGAGTATCTAGTTGTGGATTTTCCAGTTGTGGAGTTTCTAGTTGTTCAGTTGTGGAGTACCTAGTTGTTGAGTTTCTAGTTGCAGAGTCTCTAGTTGTGGAGTTTCAAATTGTGGAGTCTCTAGATGTGGAGTTTCTAGTAGTCGAGTTTCCAGTTGTGGAGTATCTAGTAGTGGAGTTTCGAGTTGTGGAGTTTCTAGTTGTGGAGTTTAGTTGTGGAGTCCCTAGTTGCGGAGTTTCTAGTTGCGAAGTTTCAAGTTGTGGAGTTTCAAGTTGCGGAGTCTCAAGCTGTGGAGTTTCTAGTTGTGGAGTTTCCAGTTGTGGAGTTTCAAGTTGTGGAGTTTCTAGTTGCAGAGTCTCTAGTTGTGGAGTTTCAAGTTGTGGAGTCTCTAGTTGTGGAGTTTCTAGTTGCCGAGTTTCCAGTTGTGGAGTATCTAGTAGTGGAGTTTCCAGATGTGGAGTTTCTAGTTGCGGAGTCCCTAGTTGTGGAGTTTCTAGTTGCGGAGTCTCAAGCTGCGGAGTTTCAAGTTGTGGAGTTTCTAGTTGTGGAGTCTCAAGTTGTGGAGTTTGAAGTTGTGGAGTTTCAAGTTGTGGAGTCTCTAGTTGTGGAGTTTCTAGTTGCAGAGTATCTAGTTGTGGAGTTTCCAGTTGTGGAGTTTCTAGTTGTGAAGCTGTGGAGTCTCTGGTTGTGAAGTTTTTAGTTGTGGAGTTTCTAGTTGTGGAGTTTCGAGTTGTGGAGTCTCTAGTTGTGGAGTTTCCAGTTGTGGAGTATCTAGTTGTGGAGTTTCCAGTTGTGAAGTATCTAGTTGTGGAGTTTCCAGTTGTAGAGTATCTAGTTGTGGAGTTTTAAGTTGTGAAGTTTCTAGTTGCGGAGTTTCTAGTTGCGGAGTTTTTAATAGCGGAGTTTCTAGATGTGAAGTTTCAAGTTGCGGAGTCTCAAGTTGTGGAGTTTCCAGTTGTGGAGTTTTTAGTTGTGGAGTTTCTAGTTGTTGAGTTTCTAGTTGTGAAGTCTCTAGTTTTGCAGTTACTAGTTGTGGAGTTTCTAGATATGGAATTTCTAGTTGCCGAGTCTGTATTTGTGGAGTTTGTAGTTGTGGAGTTTCTAGTTGTGGAGTTTCTAGTTGTGGAGTCTCTAGTTGCGGAGTTTCTAGTTGCGGGTTTCTAGTTGTGGAGTTTCTGGTTGTGGAGTTTCTAGTTGAGGAGTTTCAAGTTGTAGAGTTTCTAGTTGTGGAGTCTCAAGTTGTGGACTTTAAACTTGTGGGGTTTCTAGTTGTGGAGTTTCTCGTTTTGGAGTTTCTAGTTGTGGAGTTTCTAGTTGTAGAGTCTCCTGTTGCGGAGTTTCTAGTTGCGGAGTTTCTAGTTGGGGAGTTTTCAGTTGTGGAGTTTCTAGTTGTGGAGTCTCAAGTTGTGAAGTTTACACTTGTGGAGTTTCAAGTTGGGGAGTCTATAGTTATGGAGTTTCTAGTTGTATATTTTCTAGTTGTGGAGTATCTAGTTGTGGATTTTCCAGTTGTGGAGTTTATAGTTGTTGAGTTGCGCAGTCTCTAGTTGTTGAGTTTCTAGTTGCAGAGTCCCTAGTTGTGGAGTTTCAAGTTGTGGAGTCTCTAGATGTGGAGTTTCCAGTTGTGGAGTTTCCAGTTGTGGAGTATCTAGTAGTGGAGTTTCCAGTTGTGGAGTTTCTAGTTGTGGAGTTTCAAGTTGTGGAGTCTCTAGTCGTAGAGTTTCTAGTTGCCGAGTTTCCAGTTGTGGAGTATCTTGTAGTGGAGTTTCCAGTTGTGGAGTTTCTAGCTGTGGAGTTTCTAGTGGCGGAGTCCATAGTTGTGGAATTTCCAGTTGCGGAGTCTGAAGCTGCGGAGTTACAAGTTGCGCAGTTTCTAGTTGTGGAGTCTCAAGTTGTGGAGCTTAAAGTTGTGGAGTTTCAAGTTGTGGAGTCTCTAGTTGTGGAGTTTCTAGTTGCAGAGTATCTAGTTGTGGAGTTTCCAGTTGTGGAGTTTCTAGTTGTGGAGTTGCGGAGTTTCTGGTTGTGCAGTTTCTAGTAGTGGAGTTTCTAGTTGTGGAGTTTCGAGTTGTGGAGTCTCTAGTTGTGGAGTTTCTAGTTGTGGAGTTTCCAGTTGTGGAGTATCTAGTTGTTGAGTTTCCCGTTGTGAAGTATCTAGTTGTGGAGTTTCCAGTTGTGGAGTATCTAGTTGTGGAGTTTTAAGTTGTGGAGTTTTTAGTTGCGGAGTTTCTAGTTGCGGAGTTTTTAATAGCGGAGTTTCTAGTTGTGAATTTTCAAGTTGCGGAGTCTCAAGTTGTGGAGTTTCCAGTTGTGGAGTTTTTAGTTGTGGAGTTTCTAGTTGTTGAGTTTCTAGTTGTGAAGTCTCTAGTTTTGCAGTTTCTAGTTGTGGAGTTTCTAGATATGGAATTTCTAGTTGCCGAGTCTGTTTTAATAGAGTTTGAAGTTGTGGAGTTTCTAGTTGTGTGGTTTCTAGTTGTGGAGTCTCTAGATGCGGAGTTTCTAGTTGCGGAGTTTCGAGTTGTGGAGTTTCTAGTTGCAGAGTCTCTAGTTTTGGAGTTTCAAGTTGTGGAGTCTCTAGTTGTGGAGTTTCTAGTTGCCGAGTTTTCAGTTGTGGAGTATCTAGTAGTGGAGTTTCCAGTTGTGGAGTCCCTAGTTGTGGAGTTTCTAGTTGCGGAGTCTCAAGCTGTGGAGTTTCAAGTTGTGGAGTTTCTAGGTGTGGAGTCTCAAGTTATGGAGTTTAAAGTTGTGGAGTTTCAAGTTGTGGACTCTCTAGTTGTGGAGTTTCTAGTTGCAGAGTATCTATTTGTGGAGTTTCCAGTTGTGGAGTTTCTAATTGTGAAGTCGCGGAGTCTCTTTTGTGGAGTTTCTAGTTGTGGAGTTTCTAGTTGAGGTGTTTCAAGTTGAAGAGTTTTAGTTGTGGAGTGTCTAGTTGTGGAGTTTCCAGTTGTGGAGTTTTTAGTTGTGGAGTTTCTAGTTGTTGAGTTTCTAGTTGTGAAGTTTAGTTTTACAGTTTCTCGTTGTGGAGTTTCTAGATATGAAATTTCTAGTTGCCGAGTCTCTATTTGTGGAGTTTCTAGTTGCGGAGTTTCTAGTTGTGGAGTTTCTGGTTGTGGAGTTTCTAGTTGTGGAGTTTAAAGTTGTGGAGTTTCTAGTTGTGGAGTTTCTAGTTTTGAAGTTTCTAGTTGTGGAGTTTCTAGTGTTAGAGTCTCCTGTTGCGGAGTTTCTAGTTGCGGAGTTTCTAGTTGGGGAGTTTCCAGTTGTGGAGTTTCTAGTTGTGGAGTTTCTACTTGTGGAGTCTCAAGTTGTGGAGTTTAAACTTGTGGAGTTTCAAGTTGTGGAGTCTATAGTTGTGGAGTTTCTAGTTGTAGATTTTCTAGTTGTGGAGTATCTAGTTGTGGATTTTCCAGTTGTGGAGTTTCTAGTTGTTCAGTTGTGGAGTACCTAGTTGTTGAGGTTCTAGTTGCAGAGTCTCTAGTTGTGGAGTTTCAAATTGTGGAGTCTCTAGATGTGGAGTTTCTAGTTGTCGAGTTTCCAGTTGTGGAGTATCTAGTAGTGGAGTTTCGAGTTGTGGAGTTTCTAGTTGTGGAGTATCTAGTTGTGGATTTTCCCGTTGTGGAGTTTCTAGTTGTTCAGTTGTGGAGTATCTAGTTGTTGAGTTTCTAGTTGCAGAGTCTCTAGTTTTGGAGTTTCAAATTGTGGAGTCTCTAGATGTGGAGTTTCCAGTTGTGGAGTTTCTAGTTGTGAAGCTGTAGAGTCTCTGGTTGTGGAGTTTTTAGTTGTGGAGTTTCTAGTTGTGGAGTTTCGAGTTGTGGAGTCTCTAGTTGTGGAGTTTCCAGTTGTGGAGTATCTAGTTGTGGAGTTTCCAGTTGTGAAGTATCTAGTTGTGGAGTTTCCAGTTGTGGAGTATCTAGTTGTTGAGTTTTAAGTTGTGAAGTTTCTAGTTGCGGAGTTTTTAATAGCGGAGTTTCTAGATGTGAAGTTTCAAGTTGCGGAGTCTCAAGTTGTGGAGTTTCCAGTTGTGGAGTTTTTAGTTGTGGAGTTTCTAGTTGTTGAGTTTCTAGTTGTGAAGTCTCTAGTTTTGCAGTTACTAGTTGTGGAGTTTCTAGATATGGAATTTCTAGTTGCCGAGTCTGTATTTGTGGAGTTTGTAGTTGTGGAGTTTCTAGTTGTGGAGTTTCTAGTTGTGGAGTCTCTAGTTGCGGAGTTTCTAGTTGCGGAGTTTCTAGTTGTGGAGTTTCTAGTTGTGGAGTTTCTCGTTTTGGAGTTTCTAGTTGTGGAGTTTCTAGTTGTAGAGTCTCCTGTTGCGGAGTTTCTAGTTGTGGAGTTTCTAGTTGCGGAGTCCCTAGTTGTGGAGTTTCTAGTTGCGAAGTCTCAAGCTGCGGAGTTTCAAGTTGTGGAGTTTCTAGTTGTGGAGTCTCAAGTTGTGGAGTTTCAAGTTGTGGAGTTTCAAGTTGTGGAGTCTCTAGTTGTGGAGTTTCTAGTTGCAGAGTATCTAGTTGTGGAGTTTCCAGTTGTGGAGTTTCTAGTTGTGAAGCTGTAGAGTCTCTGGTTGTGGAGTTTTTAGTTGTGGAGTTTCTAGTTGTGGAGTTTCGAGTTGTGGAGTCTCTAGTTGTGGAGTTTCCAGTTGTGGAGTATCTAGTTGTGGAGTTTCCAGTTGTGAAGTATCTAGTTGTGGAGTTTCCAGTTGTGGAGTATCTAGTTGTGGAGCTTTAAGTTGTGGAGTTTTTAGTTGCGGAGTTTCTAGTTGCGGAGTTTTTAATAGCGGAGTTTCTAGTTGTGAATTTTCAAGTTGTGGAGTTTAAACTTGTGGAGTTTCAAGTTGTGGAGTCTATAGTTGTGGAGTTTCTAGTTGTAGATTTTCTAGTTGTGGAGTATCTAGTTGTGGATTTTCCCGTTGTGGAGTTTCTAGTTGTTCAGTTGTGGAGTATCTAGTTGTTGAGTTTCTAGTTGCAGAGTCTCTAGTTGTGGAGTTTCTAGTTGTGGAGTTTCTAGTTGAGGAGTTTCAAGTTGTGGAGTTTCTAGTTGTGAAGTCTCAAGTTGTGGACTTTAAACTTGTGGAGTTTCTGGTTGTGGAGTTTCTATTCGTGGAGTTTCTAGTTGTGGAGTTTCGAGTTGTGGAGTCTCTAGTTTTGGAGTTTCTAGTTGTGGAGTTTCCAGTTGCGGAGTATCTAGTTGTTGAGTTTCCCGTTGTGAAGTATCTAGTTGTGGAGTTTCCAGTTGTGGAGTATCTAGTTGTGGAGTTTTAAGTTGTGGAGTTTTTAGTTGCGGAGTTTCTAGTTGCGGAGTTTTTAATAGCGGAGTTTCTAGTTGTGAATTTTCAAGTTGCGGAGTCTCAAGTTGTGGAGTTTCCAGTTGTGGAATTTTTAGTTGTGCAGTTTCTAGTTGTGGAGTTTCTAGATATGGAATTTCTAGTTGCCGAGTCTGTTTTCATGAAGTTTCAAGTTGTGGAGTTTCTAGTTGTGGGGTTTCTAGTTGTGGAGTCTCTAGTTGCGGAGTTTCTAGTTGTGGAGTCTCTAGTTGTGGAGTTTCTAGTTGCCGAGTTTCCAGTTGTGGAGTATCTAGTAGTGGAGTTTCCAGTTGTGGAGTTTCTAGTTGTGGAGTTTCTAGTTGCGGAGTCCCTAGATGTGGAGTTTCTAGTTGCGGAGTCTCAAGCTGCGGAGTTTCAAGTTGTGGAGTTTCTAGTTGTGGAGTCTCAAGTTGTGGAGTTTCAAGTTGTGGAGTTTCAAGTTGTGGAGTCTCTAGTTGTGGAGTTTCTAGTTGCAGAGTATCTAGTTGTGTAGTTTCCAGTTGTGGAGTTTCTAGTTGTGAAGCTGTGGAGTCTCTGGTTGTGGAGTTTTTAGTTGTGGAGTTTCTAGTTGTGGAGTTTCGAGTTGTGGAGTCTCTAGTTGTGGAGTTTCCAGTTGTGGAGTTTTAAGTTGTGAAGATTCTAGTTGCGGAGTTTCTAGTTGCGGAGTTTTTAATAGCGGAGTTTCTAGATGTGAAGTTTCAAGTTGCGGAGTCTCAAGTTTTGGAGTTTCCAGTTGTGGAGTTTTTAGTTGTGGAGTTTCTAGTTGTTGAGTTTCTAGTTGTGAAGTCTCTAGTTTTGCAGTTACTAGTTGTGGAGTTTCTAGATATGGAATTTCTAGTTGCCGAGTCTGTATTTGTGGAGTTTGTAGTTGTGGAGTTTCTAGTTGTGGAGTTTCTAGTTGTGGAGTCTCTAGTTGCGGAGTTTCTAGTTGCGGAGTTTCTAGTTGTGGAGTTTCTGGTTGTGGAGTTTCTAGTTGAGGAGTTTCAAGTTGTGGAGTTTCTAGTTGTGGAGTCTCAAGTTGTGGACTTTAAACTTGTGGAGTTTCTAGTTGTGGAGTTTCTCGTTTTGGAGTTTCTAGTTGTGGAGCTTCTAGTTGTAGAGTCTCCTGTTGCGGAGTTTCTAGTTGCGGAGTTTCTAGTTGTGAAGTTTCTGGTTGTGGAGTTTCTAGTTGTGGAGTTTCTATTTGTGGAGTCTCTAGTTGTGTAGTTTCTAGCTGCGGAGTTTCTAGTTGCGGAGTTTCTATTTGTGGAGTTTCTAGCTGCGGAGTTTCTAGTTGCGGAGTCTCTGGTTGTGGAGTTTCTAGTTGCGGAATCTCTAGTTGTGGAGTTTCTAGTTGTGGAGTTTCTAGTTGTGGAGTTTCTAGTTTTGGAGTTTCTAGTCGTGGAGTTTCTAGTTGTAGAGTCTCCTGTTGCGGAGTTTCTAGTTGCGGAGTTTCTAGTTGGGGAGTTTCCAGTTGTGGAGTTTCTAGTTGTGGAGTTTCTATTTGTGGAGTCTCTAGTTGTGTAGTTTCTAGCTGCGGAGTTTCTAGTTGCGGAGTTTCTATTTGTGGAGTTTCTAGCTGCGGAGTTTCTAGTTGCGGAGTCTCTGGTTGTGGAGTTTCTAGTTGCGGAATCTCTAGTTGTGGAGTTTCTAGTTGTGGAGTTTCTAGTTGTGGAGTTTCTAGTTGCGGAGTTTCTAGTTGCGGAGTTTCTAGTTGTGGAGTTTCTGGTTGTGGAGTTTCTAGTTGTGGAGTCTCAAGTTGTGGACTTTAAACTTGTGGAGTTTCTAGTTGTGGAGTTTCTAGTTGTAGAGTCTCCTGTTGCGGAGTTTCTAGTTGGGAAGTTTCTGGTTGTGGAGTTTCTAGTTGAGGAGTTTCAAGTTGAAGAGTTTTTAGTTGTGGAGTGTCTAGTTGTGGAGTTTCCAGTTGTGGAGTATCTAGTTTTAGAGTTTCCATTTGTGAAGTATCTAGTTGTGGAGTTTCCAGTTGTGGAGTATCTAGTTGTGGAGTTTCAAGTTGTGGAGTTTCTTGTTGCGGAGTTTCTAGATGCGGAGTTTTTAATAGCGGAGTTTATTGTTGTGGAGTTTCAAGTTGCGAAGTCTCAACTTGTGGAGTTTCCAGTTGTGGAGTTTTTAGTTGTGGAGTTTCTAGTTTTTGAGTTTCTAGTTGTGAAGTCTAGTTTTACAGTTTCTCGTTGTGGAGTTTCTAGATATGAAATTTCTAGTTGCCGAGTCTCTATTTGTGGAGTTTCTAGTTGCGGAGTTTCTAGTTGTGGAGTTTCTGGTTGTGGAGTTTCTAGTTGTGGAGTTTCAAGTTGTGGAGTTTCTAGTTGTGGAGTCTCTTTTTTGCGGAGTTTCTAGTTGTGAAGTTTCTAGTTGTGGAGTTTCTAGTTTTGAAGTTTCTAGTTGTGGAGTTTCTAGTGTTAGAGTCTCCTGTTGCGGAGTTTCTAGTTGCGGAGTTTCTAGTTGGGGAGTTTCCAGTTGTGGAGTTTCTAGTTGTGGAGTTTCTCCTTGTGGAGTCTCAAGTTGTGGAGTTTAAACTTGTGGAGTTTCAAGTTCTGGAGTCTATAGTTGTGGAGTTTCTAGTTGTAGATTTTCTAGTTGTGGAGTATCTAGTTGTGGATTTTCCAGTTGTGGAGTTTCTAGTTGTTCAGTTGTGGAGTACCTAGTTGTTGAGTTTCTAGTTGCAGAGTCTCTAGTTGTGGAGTTTCAAATTGTGGAGTCTCTAGATGTGGAGTTTCTAGTAGTCGAGTTTCCAGTTGTGGAGTATCTAGTAGTGGAGGTTCGAGTTGTGGAGTTTCTAGTTGTGGAGTTTCTAGTTGTGGAGTCCCTAGTTGCGGAGTTTCTAGTTGCGAAGTTTCAAGTTGTGGAGTTTCAAGTTGCGGAGTCTCAAGCTGTGGAGTTTCTAGTTGTGGAGTTTCCAGTTGTGGAGTTTCAAGTTGTGGAGTTTCTAGTTGCAGAGTCTCTAGTTGTGCAGTTTCAAGTTGTGGAGTCTCTAGTTGTGGAGTTTCTAGTTGCCGAGTTTCCAGTTGTGGAGTATCTAGTAGTGGAGTTTCCAGATGTGGAGTTTCTAGTTGCGGAGTCCCTAGTTGTGGACTTTCTAGTTGCGGAGTCTCAAGCTGCGGAGTTTCAAGTTGTGGAGTTTCTAGTTGTGGAGTCTCAAGTTGTGGAGTTTGAAGTTGTGGAGTTTCAAGTTGTGGAGTCTCTAGTTGTGGAGTTTCTAGTTGCAGAGTATCTAGTTGTGGAGTTTCCAGTTGTGGAGTTTCTAGTTGTGAAGCTGTGGAGTCTCTGGTTGTGAAGTTTTTAGTTGTGGAGTTTCTAGTTGTGGAGTTTCGAGTTGTGGAGTCTCTAGTTGTGGAGTTTCCAGTTGTGGAGTATCTAGTTGTGGAGTTTCCAGTTGTGAAGTATCTAGTTGTGGAGTTTCCAGTTGTGGAGTATCTAGTTGTGGAGTTTTAAGTTGTGAAGTTTCTAGTTGCGGAGTTTCTAGTTGCGGAGTTTTTAATAGCGGAGTTTCTAGATGTGAAGTTTCAAGCTGCGGATTCTCAAGTTGTGGAGTTTCCAGTTGTGGAGTTTTTAGTTGTGGAGTTTCTAGTTGTTGAGTTTCTAGTTGTGAAGTCTCTAGTTTTGCAGTTACTAGTTGTGGAGTTTCTAGATATGGAATTTCTAGTTGCCGAGTCTGTATTTGTGGAGTTTGTAGTTGTGGAGTTTCTAGTTGTGGAGTTTCTAGTTGTGGAGTCTCTAGTTGCGGAGTTTCTAGTTGCGGAGTTTCTAGTTGTGGAGTTTCTGGTTGTGGAGTTTCTAGTTGAGGAGTTTCAAGTTGTGGAGTTTCTAGTTGTGGAGTCTCAAGTTGTGGACTTTAAACTTGTGGAGTTTCTAGTTGTGGAGTTTCTCGTTTTGGAGTTTCTAGTTGTGGAGTTTCTAGTTGTAGAGTCTCCTGTTGCGGAGTTTCTAGTTGTGAAGTTTCTGGTTGTGGAGTTTCTAGTTGAGGAGTTTCAAGTTGAAGAGTTTTTAGTTGTGGAGTGTCTAGTTGTGGAGTTTCCAGTTGTGGAGTTTCGAGTTGTGGAGTTTCTAGTTTTGGAGTTTCTAGTCGTGGAGTTTCTAGTTGTAGAGTCTCCTGTTGCGGAGTTTCTAGTTGCGGAGTTTCTAGTTGGGGAGTTTCCAGTTGTGGAGTTTCTAGTTGTGGAGTTTCTATTTGTGGAGTCTCTAGTTGTGTAGTTTCTAGCTGCGGAGTTTCTAGTTGCGGAGTTTCTATTTGTGGAGTTTCTAGCTGCGGAGTTTCTAGTTGCGGAGTCTCTGGTTGTGGAGTTTCTAGTTGCGGAATCTCTAGTTGTGGAGTTTCTAGTTGTGGAGTTTCTAGTTGTGGAGTTTCTAGTTGCGGAGTTTCTAGTTGTGGAGTTTCTAGTTGTGGAGTCTCTAGTTGCAGAGTTTCTAGTTGTGGAGTTTCTAGTTGTGGAGTTTCAAGTTGTGGAGTCTCTAGTTGTGGAGTTTCTAGTTGCGGAGTATCTAGTTGTGGAGTTTCCAGTTGTGGAGTTTCTAGTTGTGGAGTTTCTAGTTGTGGAGTTTCGAGTTGTGGAGTCTCTAGTTGTGGAGTTTCCAGTTGTGGAGTATCTAGTTGTGTAGTTTCCATTTGTGAAGTATCTAGTTGTGGAGTTTCCAGTTGTGGAGTATCTAGTTGTGGAGTTTCAAGTTGTGGAGTTTCTAGTTGCGGAGTTTCTAGTTGCGGAGTTTTTAATAGCGGAGTTTATTGTTGTGGAGTTTCAAGTTGCGGAGTCTCAAGTTGTGGAGTTTCCAGTTGTGGAGTTTTTAGTTGTGGAGTTTCTAGTTGTTGAGTTTCTAGTTGTGAAGTCTAGTTTTACAGTTTCTCGTTGTGGAGTTTCTAGATATGAAATTTCTAGTTGCCGAGTCTCTATTTGTGGAGTTTCTAGTTGCGGAGTTTCTGGTTGTGGAGTTTCTAGCTGTGGAGTTTCAAGTTGTGGAGTTTCTAGTTGTGGAGTCTCTAGTTGCGGAGTTTCTAGTTGTGAAGTTTCTAGTTGTGGAGTTTCTAGTTGTGGAGTTTCTAGTTTTGAAGTTTCTAGTTGTGGAGTTTCTAGTGTTAGAGTCTCCTGTTGCGGAGTTTCTAGTTGCGGAGTTTCTAGTTGGGGAGTTTCCAGTTGTGGAGTTTCTAGTTGTGGAGTTTCTACTTGTGGAGTCTCAAGTTGTGGAGTTTAAACTTGTGGAGTTTCAAGTTGTGGAGTCTATAGTTGTGGAGTTTCTAGTTGTAGATTTTCTAGTTGTGGAGTATCTAGTTGTGGATTTTCCAGTTGTGGAGTTTCTAGTTGTTCAGTTGTGGAGTACCTAGTTGTTGAGTTTCTAGTTGCAGAGTCTCTAGTTGTGGAGTTTCAAATTGTGGAGTCTCTAGATGTGGAGTTTCTAGTTGTCGAGTTTCCAGTTGTGGAGTATCTAGTAGTGGAGTTTCGAGTTGTGGAGTTTCTAGTTGTGGAGTTTCTAGTTGTGGAGTTCCTAGTTGCGGAGTTTCTAGTTGCGAAGTTTCAATTTGTGGAGTTTCAAGTTGCGGAGTCTCAAGCTGTGGAGTTTCTAGTTGTGGAGTTTCTAGTTGCAGAGTCTCTAGTTGTGGAGTTTCAAGTTGTGGAGTCTCTAGTTGTGGAGTTTCTAGTTGCCGAGTTTCCAGTTGTGGAGTATCTAGTAGTGGAGTTTCCAGTTGTGGAGTTTCTAGTTGTGGAGTTTCTAGTTGCGGAGTCCCTAGTTGTGGAGTTTCTAGTTGCGGAGTCTCAAGCTGCGGAGTTTCAAGTTGTGGAGTTTCTAGTTGTGGAGTCTCAAGTTGTGGAGTTTCAAGTTGTGGAGTTTCAAGTTGTGGAGTCTCTAGTTGTGGAGTTTCTAGTTGCAGAGTATCTAGTTGTGGAGTTTCCAGTTGTGGAGTTTCTAGTTGTGGAGTTTCCAGTTGTGGAGTATCTAGTTGTGGAGTTTTAAGTTGTGAAGTTTCTAGTTGCAGAGTTTTTAGGTGCGGAGTTTTTAATAGCGGAGTTTCTAGTTGTGAAGTTTCAAGTTGCGGAGTCTCAAGTTGTGGAGTTTCCAGTTGTGGAGTTTTTAGTTGTGGAGTTTCTAGTTGTTGAGTTTCTAGTTGTGAAGTCTCTAGTTGTGGAGTTTCCAGTTGTGGAGTATCTAGTTGTGGAGTTTCCAGTTGTGAAGAATCTAGTTGTGGAGTTTCCAGTTGTGGAGTATCTAGTTGTGGAGTTTCCAGTTGTGGAGTATCTAGTTGTGGAGTTTCTAGTTGCGGAGTTTCTAGTTGCGGAGTTTTTAATAGCGGAGTTTCTAGATGTGAAGTTTCAAGTTGCGGAGTCTCAAGTTGTGGAGTTTCCAGTTGTGGAGTTTTTAGTTGTTGAGTTTCTAGTTGTTGAGTTTCTAGTTGTGAAGTCTCTAGTTTTGCAGTTACTAGTTGTGGAGTTTCTAGATATGGAATTTCTAGTTGCCGAGTCTGTATTTGTGGAGTTTGTAGTTGTGGAGTTTCAGGTTGTGGAGTTTCTAGTTGTGGAGTCTCTAGTTGCGGAGTTTCTAGTTGCGGAGTTTGTAGTTGTGGAGTTTCTGGTTGTGGAGTTTCTAGTTGAGGAGTTTCAAGTTGTGGAGTTTCTAGTTGTGGAGTCTCAAGTTGTGGACTTTAAACTTGTGGAGTTTCTAGTTGTGGAGTTTCTCGTTTTGGAGTTTCTAGTTGTGGAGTTTCTAGTTGTAGAGTCTCCTGTTGCGGAGTTTCTAGTTGTGAAGTTTCTGGTTGTGGAGTTTCTAGTTGAGGAGTTTCAAGTTGAGGAGTTTCAAGTTGAAGAGTTTTTAGTTGTGGAGTGTCTAGTTGTGGAGTTTCCAGTTGTGGAGTTTCGAGTTGTGGAGTTTCTAGTTTTGGAGTTTCTAGTCGTGGAGTTTCTAGTTGTAGAGTCTCCTGTTGCGGAGTTTCTAGTTGCGGAGTTTCTAGTTGGGGAGTTTCCAGTTGTGGAGTATCTAGTTGTGGAGTTTTAAGTTGTGAAGTTTCTAGTTGCGGAGTTTCTAGTTGCGGAGTTTTTAATAGCGGAGTTTCTAGATGTGAAGTTTCAAGTTGCGGAGTCTCAAGTTGTGGAGTTTCCAGTTGTGGAGTTTTTAGTTGTGGAGTTTCTAGTTGTGGAGTTTCTATTTGTGGAGTCTCTAGTTGTGTAGTTTCTAGCTGCGGAGTTTCTAGTTGTGGAGTTTCTAGCTGCGGAGTTTCTAGTTGCGGAGTCTCTAGTTGTGGAGTTTCAAGTTGTGGAGTCTCTAGTTGTGGAGTTTCTAGTTGCGGAGTATCTAGTTGTGGAGTTTCCAGTTGTGGAGTTTCTAGTTGTGGAGTTTCTAGTTGTGGAGTATCTAGTTGTGGAGTTTCCATTTGTGAAGTATCTAGTTGTGGAGTTTCCAGTTGTGGAGTATCTAGTTGTGGAGTTTCAAGTTGTGGAGTTTCTAGTTGCGGAGTTTCTAGTTGCGGAGTTTTTAATAGCGGAGTTTATTGTTGTGGAGTTTCAAGTTGCGGAGTCTCAAGTTGTGGAGTTTCCAGTTGTGGAGTTTTTAGTTGTGGAGTTTCTAGTTGTTGAGTTTCTAGTTGTGAAGTCTAGTTTTACAGTTTCTCGTTGTGGAGTTTCTAGATATGAAATTTCTAGTTGCCGAGTCTCTATTTGTGGAGTTTCTAGTTGCGGAGTTTCTAGTTGTGGAGTTTCTGGTTGTGGAGTTTCTAGTTGTGGAGTTTCAAGTTGTGGAGTTTCTAGTTGTGGAGTCTCTAGTTGCGGAGTTTCTAGTTGTGAAGTTTCTAGTTGTGGAGTTTCTAGTTTTGAAGTTTCTAGTTGTGGAGTTTCTAGTGTTAGAGTCTCCTGTTGCGGAGTTTCTAGTTGCGGAGTTTCTAGTTGGGGAGTTTCCAGTTGTGGAGTTTCTAGTTGTGGAGTTTCTACTTGTGGAGTCTCAAGTTGTGGAGTTTAAACTTGTGGAGTTTCAAGTTGTGGAGTCTATAGTTGTGGAGTTTTTAGTTGTAGATTTTCTAGTTGTGGAGTATCTAGTTGTGGATTTTCCAGTTGTGGAGTTTCTAGTTGTTCAGTTGTGGAGTATCTAGTTGTTGAGTTTCTAGTTGCAGAGTCTCTAGTTGTGGAGTTTCAAATTGTGGAGTCTCTAGATGTGGAGTTTCTAGTTGTCGAGTTTCCAGTTGTGGAGTATCTAGTAGTAGAGTTTCGAGTTGTGGAGTTTCTAGTTGTGGAGTTTCTAGTTGTGGAGTCCCTAGTTGCGGAGTTTCTAGTTGCGAAGTTTCAAGTTGTAGAGTTTCAAGTTGTGGAGTCTCAAGCTGTGGAGTTTCTAGTTGTGGAGTTTCCAGTTGTGGAGTTTCGAGTTGTGGAGTTTCTAGTTGCAGAGTCTCTAGTTGTGGAGTTTCAAGTTGTGGAGTCTCTAGTTGTGGAGTTTCTAGTTGCCGAGTTTCCAGTTGTGGAGTATCTAGTAGTGGAGTTTCCAGTTGTGGAGTTTCTAGTTGTGGAGTTTCTAGTTGCGGAGTCCCTAGTTGTGGAGTTTCTAGTTGCGGAGTCTCAAGCTGCGGAGTTTCAAGTTGTGGAGTTTCTAGGTGTGGAGTCTCAAGTTGTGGAGTTTCAAGTTGTGGAGTTTCAAGTTGTGGAGTCTCTAGTTGTGGAGTTTCTAGTTGCAGAGTATCTAGTTGTGGAGTTTCCAGTTGTGGAGTTTCTAGTTGTGGAGTTTCCAGTTGTGGAGTATCTAGTTGTGGAGTTTTAAGTTGTGAAGTTTCTAGTTGCGGAGTTTCTAGTTGCGGAGTTTTTAATAGCGGAGTTTCTAGTTGTGAAGTTTCAAGTTGCGGAGTCTCAAGTTGTGGAGTTTCCAGTTGTGGAGTTTTTAGTTGTGGAGTTTCTAGTTGTTGAGTTTCTAGTTGTGAAGTCTCTAGTTGTGGAGTTTCCAGTTGTGGAGTATCTAGTTGTGGAGTTTCCAGTTGTGAAGTATCTAGTTGTGGAGTTTCCAGTTGTGGAGTATCAAGTTGTGGAGTTTCCAGTTGTGGAGTATCTAGTTGTGGAGTTTTAAGTTGTGAAGTTTCTAGTTGCGGAGTTTCTAGTTGCGGAGTTTTTAATAGCGGAGTTTCTAGATGTGAAGTTTCAAGTTGCGGAGTCTCAAGTTGTGCAGTTTCCAGTTGTGGAGTTTTTAGTTGTGGAGTTTCTAGTTGTTGAGTTTCTAGTTGTGAAGTCTCTAGTTTTGCAGTTACTAGTTGTGGAGTTTCTAGATATGAAATTTCTAGTTGCCGAGTCTGTATTTGTGGAGTTTGTAGTTGTGGAGTTTCAGGTTGTGGAGTTTCTAGTTGTGGAGTCTCTAGTTGCGGAGTTTCTAGTTGCGGAGTTTCTAGTTGTGGAGTTTCTGGTTGTGGAGTTTCTAGTTGAGGAGTTTCCAGTTGTGGAGTTTCTAGTTGTGGAGTCTCTAGTTGCAGAGTTTCTAGTTGTGGAGTTTCTAGTTGTGGAGTTTCAAGTTGTGGAGTCTCTAGTTGTGGAGTTTCCAGTTGTGGAGTATCTAGTTGTGGAGTTTCCATTTGTGGAGTATCTAGTTGTGGAGTTTCAAGTTGTGGAGTTTCTAGTTGCGGAGTTTCTAGTTGCGGAGTTTTTAATAGCGGAGTTTATTGTTGTGGAGTTTCAAGTTGCGGAGTCTCAAGTTGTGGAGTTTCCAGTTGTGGAGTTTTTAGTTGTGGAGTTTCTAATTGTTGAGTTTCTAGTTGTGAAGTCTAGTTTTACAGTTTCTCGTTGTGGAGTTTCTAGATATGAAATTTCTAGTTGCCGAGTCTCTATTTGTGGAGTTTCCAGTTGCGGAGTTTCTAGTTGTGGAGTTTCTGGTTGTGGAGTTTCTAGGTGTGGAGTTTCAAGTTGTGGAGTTTCTAGTTGTGGAGTCTCTAGTTGCGGAGTTTCTAGTTGTGAAGTTTCTAGTTGTGGAGTTTCTAGTTTTGAAGTTTCTAGTTGTGGAGTTTCTAGTGTTAGAGTCTCCTGTTGCGGAGTTTCTAGTTGCGGAGTTTCTAGTTGGGGAGTTTCCAGTTGTGGAGTTTCTAGTTGTGGAGTTTCTACTTGTGGAGTCTCAAGTTGTGGAGTTTAAACTTGTGGAGTTTCAAGTTGTGGAGTCTATAGTTGTGGAGTTTCTAGTTGTAGATTTTCTAGTTGTGGAGTATCTAGTTGTGGATTTTCCAATTGTGGAGTTTCTAGTTGTTCAGTTGTGGAGTACCTAGTTGTTGAGTTTCTAGTTGCAGAGTCTCTAGTTGTGGAGTTTCAAATTGTGGAGTCTCTAGATGTGGAGTTTCTAGTTGTCGAGTTTCCAGTTGTGGAGTATCTAGTAGTGGAGTTTCGAGTTGTGGAGTTTCTAGTTGTGGAGTTTCTAGTTGTGGAGTTCCTAGTTGCGGAGTTTCTAGTTGCGAAGTTTCAATTTGTGGAGTTTCAAGTTGCGGAGTCTCAAGCTGTGGAGTTTCTAGTTGTGGAGTTTCTAGTTGCAGAGTCTCTAGTTGTGGAGTTTCAAGTTGTGGAGTCTCTAGTTGTGGAGTTTCTAGTTGCCGAGTTTCCAGTTGTGGAGTATCTAGTAGTGGAGTTTCCAGTTGTGGAGTTTCTAGTTGTGGAGTTTCTAGTTGCGGAGTCCCTAGTTGTGGAGTTTCTAGTTGCGGAGTCTCAAGCTGCGGAGTTTCAAGTTGTGGAGTTTCTAGTTGTGGAGTCTCAAGTTGTGGAGTTTCAAGTTGTGGAGTTTCAAGTTGTGGAGTCTCTAGTTGTGGAGTTTCTAGTTGCAGAGTATCTAGTTGTGGAGTTTCCAGTTGTGGAGTTTCTAGTTGTGGAGTTTCCAGTTGTGGAGTATCTAGTTGTGGAGTTTTAAGTTGTGAAGTTTCTAGTTGCAGAGTTTTTAGTTGCGGAGTTTTTAATAGTGGAGTTTCTAGTTGTGAAGTTTCAAGTTGCGGAGTCTCAAGTTGTGGAGTTTCCAGTTGTGGAGTTTTTAGTTGTGGAGTTTCTAGTTGTTGAGTTTCTAGTTGTGAAGTCTCTAGTTGTGGAGTTTCCAGTTGTGGAGTATCTAGTTGTGGAGTTTCCAGTTGTGAAGAATCTAGTTGTGGAGTTTCCAGTTGTGGAGTATCTAGTTGTGGAGTTTCCAGTTGTGGAGTATCTAGTTGTGGAGTTTTAAGTTGTGAAGTTTCTAGTTGCGGAGTTTCTAGTTGCGGAGTTTTTAATAGCGGAGTTTCTAGATGTGAAGTTTCAAGTTGCGGAGTCTCAAGTTGTGGAGTTTCCAGTTGTGGAGTTTTTAGTTGTGGAGTTTCTAGTTGTTGAGTTTCTAGTTGTGAAGTCTCTAGTTTTGCAGTTACTAGTTGTGGAGTTTCTAGATATGGAATTTCTAGTTGCCGAGTCTGTATTTGTGGAGTTTGTAGTTGTGGAGTTTCAGGTTGTGGAGTTTCTAGTTGTGGAGTCTCTAGTTGCGGAGTTTCTAGTTGCGGAGTTTGTAGTTGTGGAGTTTCTGGTTGTGGAGTTTCTAGTTGAGGAGTTTCAAGTTGTGGAGTTTCTAGTTGTGGAGTCTCAAGTTGTGGACTTTAAACTTGTGGAGTTTCTAGTTGTGGAGTTTCTCGTTTTGGAGTTTCTAGTTGTGGAGTTTCTAGTTGTAGAGTCTCCTGTTGCAGAGTTTCTAGTTGTGAAGTTTCTGGTTGTGGAGTTTCTAGTTGAGGAGTTTCAAGTTGAAGAGTTTTTAGTTGTGGAGTGTCTAGTTGTGGAGTTTCCAGTTGTGGAGTTTCGAGTTGTGGAGTTTCTAGTTTTGGAGTTTCTAGTCGTGGAGTTTCTAGTTGTAGAGTCTCCTGTTGCGGAGTTTCTAGTTGCGGAGTTTCTAGTTGGGGAGTTTCCAGTTGTGGAGTATCTAGTTGTGGAGTTTTAAGTTGTGAAGTTTCTAGTTGCGGAGTTTCTAGTTGCGGAGTTTTTAATAGCGGAGTTTCTAGATGTGAAGTTTCAAGTTGCGGAGTCTCAAGTTGTGGAGTTTCCAGTTGTGGAGTTTTTAGTTGTGGAGTTTCTAGTTGTGGAGTTTCTATTTGTGGAGTCTCTAGTTGTGTAGTTTCTAGCTGCGGAGTTTCTAGTTGTGGAGTTTCTAGCTGCGGAGTTTCTAGTTGCGGAGACTCTAGTTGTGGAGTTTCAAGTTGTGGAGTCTCTAGTTGTGGAGTTTCTAGTTGCGGAGTATCTAGTTGTGGAGTTTCCAGTTGTGGAGTTTCTAGTTGTGGAGTTTCTAGTTGTGGAGTATCTAGTTGTGGAGTTTCCATTTGTGAAGTATCTAGTTGTGGAGTTTCCAGTTGTGGAGTATCTAGTTGTGGAGTTTCAAGTTGTGGAGTTTCTAGTTGCGGAGTTTCTAGTTGCGGAGTTTTTAATAGCGGAGTTTATTGTTGTGGAGTTTCAAGTTGCGGAGTCTCAAGTTGTGGAGTTTCCAGTTGTGGAGTTTTTAGTTGTGGAGTTTCTAGTTGTTGAGTTTCTAGTTGTGAAGTCTAGTTTTACAGTTTCTCGTTGTGGAGTTTCTAGATATGAAATTTCTAGTTGCCGAGTCTCTATTTGTGGAGTTTCTAGTTGCGGAGTTTCTAGTTGTGGAGTTTCTGGTTGTGGAGTTTCTAGTTGTGGAGTTTCAAGTTGGGGAGTTTCTAGTTGTGGAGTCTCTAGTTGCGGAGTTTCTAGTTGTGAAGTTTCTAGTTGTGGAGTTTCTAGTTTTGAAGTTTCTAGTTGTGGAGTTTCTAGTGTTAGAGTCTCCTGTTGCGGAGTTTCTAGTTGCGGAGTTTCTAGTTGGGGAGTTTCCAGTTGTGGAGTTTCTAGTTGTGGAGTTTCTACTTGTGGAGTCTCAAGTTGTGGAGTTTAAACTTGTGGAGTTTCAAGTTGTGGAGTCTATAGTTGTGGAGTTTCTAGTTGTAGATTTTCTAGTTGTGGAGTATCTAGTTGTGGATTTTCCAATTGTGGAGTTTCTAGTTGTTCAGTTGTGGAGTACCTAGTTGTTGAGTTTCTAGTTGCAGAGTCTCTAGTTGTGGAGTTTCAAATTGTGGAGTCTCTAGATGTGGAGTTTCTAGTTGTCGAGTTTCCAGTTGTGGAGTATCTAGTAGTGGAGTTTCGAGTTGTGGAGTTTCTAGTTGTGGAGTTTCTAGTTGTGGAGTTCCTAGTTGCGGAGTTTCTAGTTGCGAAGTTTCAATTTGTGGAGTTTCAAGTTGCGGAGTCTCAAGCTGTGGAGTTTCTAGTTGTGGAGTTTCTAGTTGCAGAGTCTCTAGTTGTGGAGTTTCAAGTTGTGGAGTCTCTAGTTGTGGAGTTTCTAGTTGCCGAGTTTCCAGTTGTGGAGTATCTAGTAGTGGAGTTTCCAGTTGTGGAGTTTCTAGTTGTGGAGTTTCTAGTTGCGGAGTCCCTAGTTGTGGAGTTTCTAGTTGCGGAGTCTCAAGCTGCGGAGTTTCAAGTTGTGGAGTTTCTAGTTGTGGAGTCTCAAGTTGTGGAGTTTCAAGTTGTGGAGTTTCAAGTTGTGGAGTCTCTAGTTGTGGAGTTTCTAGTTGCAGAGTATCTAGTTGTGGAGTTTCCAGTTGTGGAGTTTCTAGTTGTGGAGTTTCCAGTTGTGGAGTATCTAGTTGTGGAGTTTTAAGTTGTGAAGTTTCTAGTTGCAGAGTTTTTAGTTGCGGAGTTTTTAATAGCGGAGTTTCTAGTTGTGAAGTTTCAAGTTGCGGAGTCTCAAGGTGTGGAGTTTCCAGTTGTGGAGTTTTTAGTTGTGGAGTTTCTAGTTGTTGAGTTTCTAGTTGTGAAGTCTCTAGTTGTGGAGTTTCCAGTTGTGGAGTATCTAGTTGTGGAGTTTCCAGTTGTGAAGAATCTAGTTGTGGAGTTTCCAGTTGTGGAGTATCTAGTTGTGGAGTTTCCAGTTGTGGAGTATCTAGTTGTGGAGTTTTAAGTTGTGAAGTTTCTAGTTGCGGAGTTTCTAGTTGCGGAGTTTTTAATAGCGGAGTTTCTAGATGTGAAGTTTCAAGTTGCGGAGTCTCAAGTTGTGGAGTTTCCAGTTGTGGAGTTTTTAGTTGTGGAGTTTCTAGTTGTTGAGTTTCTAGTTGTGAAGTCTCTAGTTTTGCAGTTACTAGTTGTGGAGTTTCTAGATATGGAATGTCTAGTTGTCGAGTCTGTATTTGTGGAGTTTGTAGTTGTGGAGTTTCAGGTTGTGGAGTTTCTAGTTGTGGAGTCTCTAGTTGCGGAGTTTCTAGTTGCGGAGTTTGTAGTTGTGGAGTTTCTGGTTGTGGAGTTTCTAGTTGAGGAGTTTCAAGTTGTGGAGTTTCTAGTTGTGGAGTCTCAAGTTGTGGACTTTAAACTTGTGGAGTTTCTAGTTGTGGAGTTTCTCGTTTTGGAGTTTCTAGTTGTGGAGTTTCTAGTTGTAGAGTCTCCTGTTGCAGAGTTTCTAGTTGTGAAGTTTCTGGTTGTGGAGTTTCTAGTTGAGGAGTTTCAAGTTGAAGAGTTTTTAGTTGTGGAGTGTCTAGTTGTGGAGTTTCCAGTTGTGGAGTTTCGAGTTGTGGAGTTTCTAGTTTTGGAGTTTCTAGTCGTGGAGTTTCTAGTTGTAGAGTCTCCTGTTGCGGAGTTTCTAGTTGCGGAGTTTCTAGTTGGGGAGTTTCCAGTTGTGGAGTATCTAGTTGTGGAGTTTTAAGTTGTGAAGTTTCTAGTTGCGGAGTTTCTAGTTGCGGAGTTTTTAATAGCGGAGTTTCTAGATGTGAAGTTTCAAGTTGCGGAGTCTCAAGTTGTGGAGTTTCCAGTTGTGGAGTTTTTTAGTTGTGGAGTTTCTAGTTGTGGAGTTTCTATTTGTGGAGTCTCTAGTTGTGTAGTTTCTAGCTGCGGAGTTTCTAGTTGTGGAGTTTCTAGCTGCGGAGTTTCTAGTTGCGGAGACTCTAGTTGTGGAGTTTCAAGTTGTGGAGTCTCTAGTTGTGGAGTTTCTAGTTGCGGAGTATCTAGTTGTGGAGTTTCCAGTTGTGGAGTTTCTAGTTGTGGAGTTTCTAGTTGTGGAGTATCTAGTTGTGGAGTTTCCATTTGTGAAGTATCTAGTTGTGGAGTTTCCAGTTGTGGAGTATCTAGTTGTGGAGTTTCAAGTTGTGGAGTTTCTAGTTGCGGAGTTTCTAGTTGCGGAGTTTTTAATAGCGGAGTTTATTGTTGTGGAGTTTCAAGTTGCGGAGTCTCAAGTTGTGGAGTTTCCAGTTGTGGAGTTTTTAGTTGTGGAGTTTCTAGTTGTTGAGTTTCTAGTTGTGAAGTCTAGTTTTACAGTTTCTCGTTGTGGAGTTTCTAGATATGAAATTTCTAGTTGCCGAGTCTCTATTTGTGGAGTTTCTAGTTGCGGAGTTTCTAGTTGTGGAGTTTCTGGTTGTGGAGTTTCTAGTTGTGGAGTTTCAAGTTGGGGAGTTTCTAGTTGTGGAGTCTCTAGTTGCGGAGTTTCTAGTTGTGAAGTTTCTAGTTGTGGAGTTTCTAGTTTTGAAGTTTCTAGTTGTGGAGTTTCTAGTGTTAGAGTCTCCTGTTGCGGAGTTTCTAGTTGCGGAGTTTCTAGTTGGGGAGTTTCCAGTTGTGGAGTTTCTAGTTGTGGAGTTTCTACTTGTGGAGTCTCAAGTTGTGGAGTTTAAACTTGTGGAGTTTCAAGTTGTGGAGTCTATAGTTGTGGAGTTTCTAGTTGTAGATTTTCTAGTTGTGGAGTATCTAGTTGTGGATTTTCCAGTTGTGGAGTTTCTAGTTGTTCAGTTGTGGAGTACCTAGTTGTTGAGTTTCTAGTTGCAGAGTCTCTAGTTGTGGAGTTTCAAATTGTGGAGTCTCTAGATGTGGAGTTTCTAGTTGTCGAGTTTCCAGTTGTGGAGTATCTAGTAGTGGAGTTTCGAGTTGTGGAGTTTCTAGTTGTGGAGTTTCTAGTTGTGGAGTTCCTAGTTGCGGAGTTTCTAGTTGCGAAGTTTCAATTTGTGGAGTTTCAAGTTGCGGAGTCTCAAGCTGTGGAGTTTCTAGTTGTGGAGTTTCTAGTTGCAGAGTCTCTAGTTGTGGAGTTTCAAGTTGTGGAGTCTCTAGTTGTGGAGTTTCTAGTTGCCGAGTTTCCAGTTGTGGAGTATCTAGTAGTGGAGTTTCCAGTTGTGGAGTTTCTAGTTGTGGAGTTTCTAGTTGCGGAGTCCCTAGTTGTGGAGTTTCTAGTTGCGGAGTCTCAAGCTGCGGAGTTTCAAGTTGTGGAGTTTCTAGTTGTGGAGTCTCAAGTTGTGGAGTTTCAAGTTGTGGAGTTTCAAGTTGTGGAGTCTCTAGTTGTGGAGTTTCTAGTTGCAGAGTATCTAGTTGTGGAGTTTCCAGTTGTGGAGTTTCTAGTTGTGGAGTTTCCAGTTGTGGAGTATCTAGTTGTGGAGTTTTAAGTTGTGAAGTTTCTAGTTGCAGAGTTTTTAGTTGCGGAGTTTTTAATAGCGGAGTTTCTAGTTGTGAAGTTTCAAGTTGCGGAGTCTCAAGTTGTGGAGTTTCCAGTTGTGGAGTTTTTAGTTGTGGAGTTTCTAGTTGTTGAGTTTCTAGTTGTGAAGTCTCTAGTTGTGGAGTTTCCAGTTGTGGAGTATCTAGTTGTGGAGTTTCCAGTTGTGAAGAATCTAGTTGTGGAGTTTCCAGTTGTGGAGTATCTAGTTGTGGAGTTTCCAGTTGTGGAGTATCTAGTTGTGGAGTTTTAAGTTGTGAAGTTTCTAGTTGCGGAGTTTCTAGTTGCGGAGTTTTTAATAGCGGAGTTTCTAGATGTGAAGTTTCAAGTTGCGGAGTCTCAAGTTGTGGAGTTTCCAGTTGTGGAGTTTTTAGTTGTGGAGTTTCTAGTTGTTGAGTTTCTAGTTGTGAAGTCTCTAGTTTTGCAGTTACTAGTTGTGGAGTTTCTAGATATGGAATTTCTAGTTGCCGAGTCTGTATTTGTGGAGTTTGTAGTTGTGGAGTTTCAGGTTGTGGAGTTTCTAGTTGTGGAGTCTCTAGTTGCGGAGTTTCTAGTTGCGGAGTTTGTAGTTGTGGAGTTTCTGGTTGTGGAGTTTCTAGTTGAGGAGTTTCAAGTTGTGGAGTTTCTAGTTGTGGAGTCTCAAGTTGTGGACTTTAAACTTGTGGAGTTTCTAGTTGTGGAGTTTCTCGTTTTGGAGTTTCTAGTTGTGGAGTTTCTAGTTGTAGAGTCTCCTGTTGCAGAGTTTCTAGTTGTGAAGTTTCTGGTTGTGGAGTTTCTAGTTGAGGAGTTTCAAGTTGAAGAGTTTTTAGTTGTGGAGTGTCTAGTTGTGGAGTTTCCAGTTGTGGAGTTTCGAGTTGTGGAGTTTCTAGTTTTGGAGTTTCTAGTCGTGGAGTTTCTAGTTGTAGAGTCTCCTGTTGCGGAGTTTCTAGTTGCGGAGTTTCTAGTTGGGGAGTTTCCAGTTGTGGAGTATCTAGTTGTGGAGTTTTAAGTTGTGAAGTTTCTAGTTGCGGAGTTTCTAGTTGCGGAGTTTTTAATAGCGGAGTTTCTAGATGTGAAGTTTCAAGTTGCGGAGTCTCAAGTTGTGGAGTTTCCAGTTGTGGAGTTTTTAGTTGTGGAGTTTCTAGTTGTGGAGTTTCTATTTGTGGAGTCTCTAGTTGTGTAGTTTCTAGCTGCGGAGTTTCTAGTTGTGGAGTTTCTAGCTGCGGAGTTTCTAGTTGCGGAGACTCTAGTTGTGGAGTTTCAAGTTGTGGAGTCTCTAGTTGTGGAGTTTCTAGTTGCGGAGTATCTAGTTGTGGAGTTTCCAGTTGTGGAGTTTCTAGTTGTGGAGTTTCTAGTTGTGGAGTATCTAGTTGTGGAGTTTCCATTTGTGAAGTATCTAGTTGTGGAGTTTCCAGTTGTGGAGTATCTAGTTGTGGAGTTTCAAGTTGTGGAGTTTCTAGTTGCGGAGTTTCTAGTTGCGGAGTTTTTAATAGCGGAGTTTATTGTTGTGGAGTTTCAAGTTGCGGAGTCTCAAGTTGTGGAGTTTCCAGTTGTGGAGTTTTTAGTTGTGGAGTTTCTAGTTGTTGAGTTTCTAGTTGTGAAGTCTAGTTTTACAGTTTCTCGTTGTGGAGTTTCTAGATATGAAATTTCTAGTTGCCGAGTCTCTATTTGTGGAGTTTCTAGTTGCGGAGTTTCTAGTTGTGGAGTTTCTGGTTGTGGAGTTTCTAGTTGTGGAGTTTCAAGTTGGGGAGTTTCTAGTTGTGGAGTCTCTAGTTGCGGAGTTTCTAGTTGTGAAGTTTCTAGTTGTGGAGTTTCTAGTTTTGAAGTTTCTAGTTGTGGAGTTTCTAGTGTTAGAGTCTCCTGTTGCGGAGTTTCTAGTTGCGGAGTTTCTAGTTGGGGAGTTTCCAGTTGTGGAGTTTCTAGTTGTGGAGTTTCTACTTGTGGAGTCTCAAGTTGTGGAGTTTAAACTTGTGGAGTTTCAAGTTGTGGAGTCTATAGTTGTGGAGTTTCTAGTTGTAGATTTTCTAGTTGTGGAGTATCTAGTTGTGGATTTTCCAGTTGTGGAGTTTCTAGTTGTTCAGTTGTGGAGTATCTAGTTGTTGAGTTTCTAGTTGCAGAGTCTCTAGTTGTGGAGTTTCAAATTGTGGAGTCTCTAGATGTGGAGTTTCTAGTTGTCGAGTTTCCAGTTGTGGAGTATCTAGTAGTAGAGTTTCGAGTTGTGGAGTTTCTAGTTGTGGAGTTTCTAGTTGTGGAGTCCCTAGTTGCGGAGTTTCTAGTTGCGAAGTTTCAAGTTGTAGAGTTTCAAGTTGTGGAGTCTCAAGCTGTGGAGTTTCTAGTTGTGGAGTTTCCAGTTGTGGAGTTTCGAGTTGTGGAGTTTCTAGTTGCAGAGTCTCTAGTTGTGGAGTTTCAAGTTGTGGAGTCTCTAGTTGTGGAGTTTCTAGTTGCCGAGTTTCCAGTTGTGGAGTATCTAGTAGTGGAGTTTCCAGTTGTGGAGTTTCTAGTTGTGGAGTTTCTAGTTGCGGAGTCCCTAGTTGTGGAGTTTCTAGTTGCGGAGTCTCAAGCTGCGGAGTTTCAAGTTGTGGAGTTTCTAGGTGTGGAGTCTCAAGTTGTGGAGTTTCAAGTTGTGGAGTTTCAAGTTGTGGAGTCTCTAGTTGTGGAGTTTCTAGTTGCAGAGTATCTAGTTGTGGAGTTTCCAGTTGTGGAGTTTCTAGTTGTGGAGTTTCCAGTTGTGGAGTATCTAGTTGTGGAGTTTTAAGTTGTGAAGTTTCTAGTTGCGGAGTTTCTAGTTGCGGAGTTTTTATTAGCGGAGTTTCTAGTTGTGAAGTTTCAAGTTGCGGAGTCTCAAGTTGTGGAGTTTCCAGTTGTGGAGTTTTTAGTTGTGGAGTTTCTAGTTGTTGAGTTTCTAGTTGTGAAGTCTCTAGTTGTGGAGTTTCCAGTTGTGGAGTATCTAGTTGTGGAGTTTCCAGTTGTGAAGTATCTAGTTGTGGAGTTTCCAGTTGTGGAGTATCAAGTTGTGGAGTTTCCAGTTGTGGAGTATCTAGTTGTGGAGTTTTAAGTTGTGAAGTTTCTAGTTGCGGAGTTTCTAGTTGCGGAGTTTTTAATAGCGGAGTTTCTAGATGTGAAGTTTCAAGTTGCGGAGTCTCAAGTTGTGCAGTTTCCAGTTGTGGAGTTTTTAGTTGTGGAGTTTCTAGTTGTTGAGTTTCTAGTTGTGAAGTCTCTAGTTTTGCAGTTACTAGTTGTGGAGTTTCTAGATATGAAATTTCTAGTTGCCGAGTCTGTATTTGTGGAGTTTGTAGTTGTGGAGTTTCAGGTTGTGGAGTTTCTAGTTGTGGAGTCTCTAGTTGCGGAGTTTCTAGTTGCGGAGTTTCTAGTTGTGGAGTTTCTGGTTGTGGAGTTTCTAGTTGAGGAGTTTCAAGTTGTGGAGTTTCTAGTTGTGGAGTCTCAAGTTGTGGACTTTAAACTTGTGGAGTTTCTAGTTGTGGAGTTTCTCGTTTTGGAGTTTCTAGTTGTGGAGTTTCTAGTTGTGGAGTCTCTAGTTGCGGAGTTTCTAGTTGCGGAGTTTCTAGTTGTGGAGTTTCTAGTTGTGGAGTTTCCAGTTGTGGAGTTTCGAGTTGTGGAGTTTCTAGTTGCAGAGTCTCTAGTTGTGGAGTTTCAAGTTGTGGAGTCTCTAGTTGTGGAGTTTCTAGTTGCCGAGTTTCCAGTTGTGGAGTATCTAGTAGTGGAGTTTCCAGTTGTGGAGTTTCTAGTTGTGGAGTTTCTAGTTGCGGAGTCCCTAGTTGTGGAGTTTCTAGTTGCGGAGTCTCAAGCTGCGGAGTTTCAAGTTGTGGAGTTTCTAGTTGTGGAGTCTCAAGTTGTGGAGTTTCAAGTAGTGGAGTTTCAAGTTGTGGAGTCTCTAGTTGTGGAGTTTCTAGTTGCAGAGTATCTAGTTGTGGAGTTTCCAGTTGTGGAGTTTCTAGTTGTGAAGCTGTGGAGTCTCTGGTTGTGGAGTTTTTAGTTGTGGAGTTTCTAGTTGTGGAGTTTCGAGTTGTTGAGTCTCCAGTTGTGGAGTTTCGAGTTGTGGAGTATCTAGTTGTGGAGTTTCCAGTTGTGAAGTATCTAGTTGTGGAGTTTCCAGTTGTGGAGTATCTAGTTGTGGAGTTTTAAGTTGTGAAGTTTCTAGTTGCGGAGTTTCTAGTTGCGGAGTTTTTAATAGCGGAGTTTCTAGATGTGAAGTTTCAAGTTGCGGAGTCTCAAGTTGTGGAGTTTCCAGTTGTGGAGTTTTTAGTTGTGGAGTTTCTAGTTGTTGAGTTTCTAGTTGTGAAGTCTCTAGTTTTGCAGTTACTAGTTGTGGAGTTTCTAGATATGGAATTTCTAGTTGCCGAGTCTGTATTTGTGGAGTTTGTAGTTGTGGAGTTTCAGGTTGTGGAGTTTCTAGTTGTGGAGTCTCTAGTTGCGGAGTTTCTAGTTGCGGAGTTTCTAGTTGTGGAGTTTCTGGTTGTGGAGTTTCTAGTTGAGGAGTTTCAAGTTGTGGAGTTTCTAGTTGTGGAGTCTCAAGTTGTGGACTTTAAACTTGTGGAGTTTCTAGTTGTGGAGTTTCTCGTTTTGGAGTTTCTAGTTGTGGAGTTTCTAGTTGTAGAGTCTCCTGTTGCGGAGTTTCTAGTTGTGAAGTTTCTGGTTGTAGAGTTTCTAGTTGAGGAGTTTCAAGTTGAAGAGTTCTTAGTTGTGGAGTGTCTAGTTGTGGAGTTTCCAGTTCTGGAGTTTCGAGTTGTGGAGTTTCTAGTTTTGGAGTTTCTAGTCGTGGAGTTTCTAGTTGTGGAGTCTCCTGTTGCGGAGTTTCTAGTTGCGGAGTTTCTAGTTGGGGAGTTTCCAGTTGTGGAGTTTCTAGTTGTGGAGTTTCTATTTGTGGAGTCTCTAGTTGCGTAGTTTCTAGCTGCGGAGTTTCTAGTTGCGGAGTTTCTATTTGTGGAGTTTCTAGCTGCGGAGTTTCTAGTTGCGGAGTCTCTGGTTGTGGAGTTTCTAGTTGCGGATTCTCTAGTTGTGGAGTTTCTAGTTGTGGAGTTTCTAGTTTTGAAGTTTCTAGTTGTGGAGTTTCTAGTGTTAGAGTCTCCTGTTGCGGAGTTTCTAGTTGCGGAGTTTCTAGTTGGGGAGTTTCCAGTTGTGGAGTTTCTAGTTGTGGAGTTTCTACTTGTGGAGTCTCAAGTTGTGGAGTTTAAACTTGTGGAGTTTCAAGTTGTGGAGTCTATAGTTGTGGAGTTTCTAGTTGTAGATTTTCTAGTTGTGGAGTATCTAGTTGTGGATTTTCCAGTTGTGGAGTTTCTAGTTGTTCAGTTGTGGAGTACCTAGTTGTTGAGTTTCTAGTTGCAGAGTCTCTAGTTGTGGAGTTTCAAATTGTGGAGTCTCTAGATGTGGAGTTTCTAGTTGTCGAGTTTCCAGTTGTGGAGTATCTAGTAGTGGAGTTTCGAGTTGTGGAGTTTCTAGTTGTGGAGTTTCTAGTTGTGGAGTTCCTAGTTGCGGAGTTTCTAGTTGCGAAGTTTCAATTTGTGGAGTTTCAAGTTGCGGAGTCTCAAGCTGTGGAGTTTCTAGTTGTGGAGTTTCTAGTTGCAGAGTCTCTAGTTGTGGAGTTTCAAGTTGTGGAGTCTCTAGTTGTGGAGTTTCTAGTTGCCGAGTTTCCAGTTGTGGAGTATCTAGTAGTGGAGTTTCCAGTTGTGGAGTTTATGTTGTGGAGTTTCTAGTTGCGGAGTCCCTAGTTGTGGAGTTTCTAGTTGCGGAGTCTCAAGCTGCGGAGTTTCAAGTTGTGGAGTTTCTAGTTGTGGAGTCTCAAGTTGTGGAGTTTCAAGTTGTGGAGTTTCAAGTTGTGGAGTCTCGAGTTGTGGAGTTTCTAGTTGCAGAGTATCTAGTTGTGGAGTTTCCAGTTGTGGAGTTTCTAGTTGTGGAGTTTCCAGTTGTGGAGTATCTAGTTGTGGAGTTTTAAGTTGTGAAGTTTCTAGTTGCAGAGTTTTAGTTGCGGAGTTTTTAATAGCGGAGTTTCTAGTTGTGAAGTTTCAAGTTGCGGAGTCTCAAGTTGTGGAGTTTCCAGTTGTGGAGTTTTTAGTTGTGGAGTTTCTAGTTGTTGAGTTTCTAGTTGTGAAGTCTCTAGTTGTGGAGTTTCCAGTTGTGGAGTATCTAGTTGTGGAGTTTCCAGTTGTGAAGAATCTAGTTGTGGAGTTTCCAGTTGTGGAGTATCTAGTTGTGGAGTTTCCAGTTGTGGAGTATCTAGTTGTGGAGTTTTAAGTTGTGAAGTTTCTAGTTGCGGAGTTTCTAGTTGCGGAGTTTTTAATAGCGGAGTTTCTAGATGTGAAGTTTCAAGTTGCGGAGTCTCAAGTTGTGGAGTTTCCAGTTGTGGAGTTTTTAGTTGTGGAGTTTCTAGTTGTTGAGTTTCTAGTTGTGAAGTCTCTAGTTTTGCAGTTACTAGTTGTGGAGTTTCTAGATATGGAATTTCTAGTTGCCGAGTCTGTATTTGTGGAGTTTGTAGTTGTGGAGTTTCAGGTTGTGGAGTTTCTAGTTGTGGAGTCTCTAGTTGCGGAGTTTCTAGTTGCGGAGTTTGTAGTTGTGGAGTTTCTGGTTGTGGAGTTTCTAGTTGAGGAGTTTCAAGTTGTGGAGTTTCTAGTTGTGGAGTCTCAAGTTGTGGACTTTAAACTTGTGGAGTTTCTAGTTGTGGAGTTTCTCGTTTTGGAGTTTCTAGTTGTGGAGTTTCTAGTTGTAGAGTCTCCTGTTGCGGAGTTTCTAGTTGTGAAGTTTCTGGTTGTGGAGTTTCTAGTTGAGGAGTTTCAAGTTGAAGAGTTTTTAGTTGTGGAGTGTCTAGTTGTGGAGTTTCCAGTTGTGGAGTTTCGAGTTGTGGAGTTTCTAGTTTTGGAGTTTCTAGTCGTGGAGTTTCTAGTTGTAGAGTCTCCTGTTGCGGAGTTTCTAGTTGCGGAGTTTCTAGTTGGGGAGTTTCCAGTTGTGGAGTATCTAGTTGTGGAGTTTTAAGTTGTGAAGTTTCTAGTTGCGGAGTTTCTAGTTGCGGAGTTTTTAATAGCGGAGTTTCTAGATGTGAAGTTTCAAGTTGCGGAGTCTCAAGTTGTGGAGTTTCCAGTTGTGGAGTTTTTAGTTGTGGAGTTTCTAGTTGTGGAGTTTCTATTTGTGGAGTCTCTAGTTGTGTAGTTTCTAGCTGCGGAGTTTCTAGTTGTGGAGTTTCTAGCTGCGGAGTTTCTAGTTGCGGAGTCTCTAGTTGTGGAGTTTCAAGTTGTGGAGTCTCTAGTTGTGGAGTTTCTAGTTGCGGAGTATCTAGTTGTGGAGTTTCCAGTTGTGGAGTTTCTAGTTGTGGAGTTTCTAGTTGTGGAGTATCTAGTTGTGGAGTTTCCATTTGTGAAGTATCTAGTTGTGGAGTTTCCAGTTGTGGAGTATCTAGTTGTGGAGTTTCAAGTTGTGGAGTTTCTAGTTGCGGAGTTTCTAGTTGCGGAGTTTTTAATAGCGGAGTTTATTGTTGTGGAGTTTCAAGTTGCGGAGTCTCAAGTTGTGGAGTTTCCAGTTGTGGAGTTTTTAGTTGTGGAGTTTCTAGTTGTTGAGTTTCTAGTTGTGAAGTCTAGTTTTACAGTTTCTCGTTGTGGAGTTTCTAGATATGAAATTTCTAGTTGCCGAGTCTCTATTTGTGGAGTTTCTAGTTGCGGAGTTTCTAGTTGTGGAGTTTCTGGTTGTTGAGTTTCTAGTTGTGGAGTTTCAAGTTGTGGAGTTTCTAGTTGTGGAGTCTCTAGTTGCGGAGTTTCTAGTTGTGAAGTTTCTAGTTGTGGAGTTTCTAGTTTTGAAGTTTCTAGTTGTGGAGTTTCTAGTGTTAGAGTCTCCTGTTGCGGAGTTTCTAGTTGCGGAGTTTCTAGTTGGAGAGTTTCCAGTTGTGGAGTTTCTAGTTGTGGAGTTTCTACTTGTGGAGTCTCAAGTTGTGGAGTTTAAACTTGTGGAGTTTCAAGTTGTGGAGTCTATAGTTGTGGAGTTTCTAGTTGTAGATTTTCTAGTTGTGGAGTATCTAGTTGTGGATTTTCCAGTTGTGGAGTTTCTAGTTGTTCAGTTGTGGAGTATCTAGTTGTTGAGTTTCTAGTTGCAGAGTCTCTAGTTGTGGAGTTTCAAATTGTGGAGTCTCTAGATGTGGAGTTTCTAGTTGTCGAGTTTCCAGTTGTGGAGTATCTAGTAGTAGAGTTTCGAGTTGTGGAGTTTCTAGTTGTGGAGTTTCTAGTTGTGGAGTCCCTAGTTGCGGAGTTTCTAGTTGCGAAGTTTCAAGTTGTAGAGTTTCAAGTTGTGGAGTCTCAAGCTGTGGAGTTTCTAGTTGTGGAGTTTCCAGTTGTGGAGTTTCGAGTTGTGGAGTTTCTAGTTGCAGAGTCTCTAGTTGTGGAGTTTCAAGTTGTGGAGTCTCTAGTTGTGGAGTTTCTAGTTGCCGAGTTTCCAGTTGTGGAGTATCTAGTAGTGGAGTTTCCAGTTGTGGAGTTTCTAGTTGTGGAGTTTCTAGTTGCGGAGTCCCTAGTTGTGGAGTTTCTAGTTGCGGAGTCTCAAGCTGCGGAGTTTCAAGTTGTGGAGTTTCTAGGTGTGGAGTCTCAAGTTGTGGAGTTTCAAGTTGTGGAGTTTCAAGTTGTGGAGTCTCTAGTTGTGGAGTTTCTAGTTGCAGAGTATCTAGTTGTGGAGTTTCCAGTTGTGGAGTTTCTAGTTGTGGAGTTTCCAGTTGTGGAGTATCTAGTTGTGGAGTTTTAAGTTGTGAAGTTTCTAGTTGCGGAGTTTCTAGTTGCGGAGTTTTTATTAGCGGAGTTTCTAGTTGTGAAGTTTCAAGTTGCGGAGTCTCAAGTTGTGGAGTTTCCAGTTGTGGAGTTTTTAGTTGTGGAGTTTCTAGTTGTTGAGTTTCTAGTTGTGAAGTCTCTAGTTGTGGAGTTTCCAGTTGTGGAGTATCTAGTTGTGGAGTTTCCAGTTGTGAAGTATCTAGTTGTGGAGTTTCCAGTTGTGGAGTATCAAGTTGTGGAGTTTCCAGTTGTGGAGTATCTAGTTGTGGAGTTTTAAGTTGTGAAGTTTCTAGTTGCGGAGTTTCTAGTTGCGGAGTTTTTAATAGCGGAGTTTCTAGATGTGAAGTTTCAAGTTGCGGAGTCTCAAGTTGTGCAGTTTCCAGTTGTGGAGTTTTTAGTTGTGGAGTTTCTAGTTGTTGAGTTTCTAGTTGTGAAGTCTCTAGTTTTGCAGTTACTAGTTGTGGAGTTTCTAGATATGAAATTTCTAGTTGCCGAGTCTGTATTTGTGGAGTTTGTAGTTGTGGAGTTTCAGGTTGTGGAGTTTCTAGTTGTGGAGTCTCTAGTTGCGGAGTTTCTAGTTGCGGAGTTTCTAGTTGTGGAGTTTCTGGTTGTGGAGTTTCTAGTTGAGGAGTTTCAAGTTGTGGAGTTTCTAGTTGTGGAGTCTCAAGTTGTGGACTTTAAACTTGTGGAGTTTCTAGTTGTGGAGTTTCTCGTTTTGGAGTTTCTAGTTGTGGAGTTTCTAGTTGTGGAGTCTCTAGTTGCGGAGTTTCTAGTTGCGGAGTTTGTAGTTGTGGAGTTTCTAGTTGTGGAGTTTCCAGTTGTGGAGTTTCGAGTTGTGGAGTTTCTAGTTGCAGAGTCTCTAGTTGTGGAGTTTCAAGTTGTGGAGTCTCTAGTTGTGGAGTTTCTAGTTGCCGAGTTTCCAGTTGTGGAGTATCTAGTAGTGGAGTTTCCAGTTGTGGAGTTTCTAGTTGTGGAGTTTCTAGTTGCGGAGTCCCTAGTTGTGGAGTTTCTAGTTGCGGAGTCTCAAGCTGCGGAGTTTCAAGTTGTGGAGTTTCTAGTTGTGGAGTCTCAAGTTGTGGAGTTTCAAGTTGTGGAGTTTCAAGTTGTGGAGTCTCTAGTTGTGGAGTTTCTAGTTGCAGAGTATCTAGTTGTGGAGTTTCCAGTTGTGGAGTTTCTAGTTGTGAAGCTGTGGAGTCTCTGGTTGTGGAGTTTTTAGTTGTGGAGTTTCTAGTTGTGGAGTTTCGAGTTGTTGAGTCTCCAGTTGTGGAGTTTCGAGTTGTGGAGTATCTAGTTGTGGAGTTTCCAGTTGTGAAGTATCTAGTTGTGGAGTTTCCAGTTGTGGAGTATCTAGTTGTGGAGTTTTAAGTTGTGAAGTTTCTAGTTGCGGAGTTTCTAGTTGCGGAGTTTTTAATAGCGGAGTTTCTAGATGTGAAGTTTCAAGTTGCGGAGTCTCAAGTTGTGGAGTTTCCAGTTGTGGAGTTTTTAGTTGTGGAGTTTCTAGTTGTTGAGTTTCTAGTTGTGAAGTCTCTAGTTTTGCAGTTACTAGTTGTGGAGTTTCTAGATATGAAATTTCTAGTTGCCGAGTCTGTATTTGTGGAGTTTGTAGTTGTGAAGTTTCAGGTTGTGGAGTTTCTAGTTGTGGAGTCTCTAGTTGCGGAGTTTCTAGTTGCGGAGTTTCTAGTTGTGGAGTTTCTGGTTGTGGAGTTTCTAGTTGAGGAGTTTCAAGTTGTGGAGTTTCTAGTTGTGGAGTCTCAAGTTGTGGACTTTAAACTTGTGGAGTTTCTAGTTGTGGAGTTTCTCGTTTTGGAGTTTCTAGTTGTGGAGTTTCTAGTTGTAGAGTCTCCTGTTGCGGAGTTTCTAGTTGTGAAGTTTCTGGTTGTAGAGTTTCTAGTTGAGGAGTTTCAAGTTGAAGAGTTCTTAGTTGTGGAGTGTCTAGTTGTGGAGTTTCCAGTTCTGGAGTTTCGAGTTGTGGAGTTTCTAGTTTTGGAGTTTCTAGTCGTGGAGTTTCTAGTTGTAGAGTCTCCTGTTGCGGAGTTTCTAGTTGCGGAGTTTCTAGTTGGGGAGTTTCCAGTTGTGGAGTTTCTAGTTGTGGAGTTTCTATTTGTGGAGTCTCTAGTTGCGTAGTTTCTAGCTGCGGAGTTTCTAGTTGCGGAGTTTCTATTTGTGGAGTTTCTAGCTGCGGAGTTTCTAGTTGCGGAGTCTCTGGTTGTGGAGTTTCTAGTTCCGGAATCTCTAGTTGTGGAGTTTCTAGTTGTGGAGTTTCTAGTTGTGGAGTTTCTAGTTGTGGAGTTTCTAGTTGCGGAGTTTCTAGTTGTGGAGTTTCTAGTTGTGGAGTCTCTAGTTGCAGAGTTTCTAGTTGTGGAGTTTCTAGTTGTGGAGTTTCAAGTTGTGGAGTTTCCAGTTGTGGAGTATCTAGTTGTGGGGTTTCCAGTTGTGAAGTATCTAGTTGTGGAGTTTCCAGTTGTGGAGTATCTAGTTGTGGAGTTTTAAGTTGTGAAGTTTCTAGTTGCGGAGTTTCTAGTTGCGGAGTTTTTAATAGCGGAGTTTCTAGATGTGAAGTTTCAAGTTGCGGAGTCTCAAGTTGTGGAGTTTCCAGTTGTGGAGTTTTTAGTTGTGGAGTTTCTAGTTGTTGAGTTTCTAGTTGTGAAGTCTCTAGTTTTGCAGTTACTAGTTGTGGAGTTTCTAGATATGGAATTTCTAGTTGCCGAGTCTGTATTTGTGGAGTTTGTAGTTGTGGAATTTCAGGTTGTGGAGTTTCTAGTTGTGGAGTCTCTAGTTGCGGAGTTTCTAGTTGCGGAGTTTCTAGTTGTGGAGTTTCTGGTTGTGGAGTTTCTAGTTGAGGAGTTTCAAGTTGTGGAGTTTCTAGTTGTGGAGTCTCAAGTTGTGGACTTTAAACTTGCGAAGTTTCTAGTTGTGGAGTTTCTCGTTTTGGAGTTTCTAGTTGTGGAGTTTCTAGTTGTAGAGTCTCCTGTTGCGGAGTTTCTAGTTGTGAAGTTTCTGGTTGTAGAGTTTCTAGTTGAGGAGTTTCAAGTTGAAGAGTTTTTAGTTGTGGAGTGTCTAGTTGTGGAGTTTCCAGTTCTGGAGTTTCGAGTTGTGGAGTTTCTAGTTGTGGAGTCTATAGTTGTGGAGTTTCTAGTTGTAGATTTTCTAGTTGTGGAGTATCTAGTTGTGGATTTTTGAGTTGTGGAGTTTCTAGTTGTTCAGTTGTGGAGTACCTAGTTGTTGAGTTTCTAGTTGCAGAGTCTCTAGTTGTGGAGTTTCAAATTGTGGAGTCTCTAGATGTGGAGTTTCTAGTTGTCGAGTTTCCAGTTGTGGAGTATCTAGTAGTGGAGTTTCGAGTTGTGGAGTTTCTAGTTGTGGAGTTTCTAGTTGTGGAGTCCCTAGTTGCGGAGTTTCTAGTTGCGAAGTTTCAATTTGTGGAGTTTCAAGTTGCGGAGTCTCAAGCTGTGGAGTTTCTAGTTGTGGAGTTTCTAGTTGCAGAGTCTCTAGTTGTGGAGTTTCAAGTTGTGGAGTCTCTAGTTGTGGAGTTTCTAGTTGCCGAGTTTCCAGTTGTGGAGTATCTAGTAGTGGAGTTTCCAGTTGTGGAGTTTCTAGTTGTGGAGTTTCTAGTTGCGGAGTCCCTAGTTGTGGAGTTTCTAGTTGCGGAGTATCTTGTTGTGGAGTTTCCAGTTGTGGAGTTTCTAGTTGTGGAGTTTCTAGTTGTGGAGTTTCGAGTTGTGGAGTCTCTAGTTGTGGAGTTTCTAGTTGTGGAGTTTCCAGTTGTGGAGTATCTAGTTGTGGAGTTTCCATTTGTGAAGTATCTAGTTGTGGAGTTTCCAGTTGTGGAGTATCTAGTTGTGGAGTTTCAAGTTGTGGAGTTTCTAGTTGCGGAGTTTCTAGTTGCGGAGTTTTTAATAGCGGAGTTTATTGTTGTGGAGTTTCAAGTTGCGGAGTCTCAAGTTGTGGAGTTTCCAGTTGTGGAGTTTTTAGTTGTGGAGTTTCTAGTTGTTGAGTTTCTAGTTGTGAAGTCTAGTTTTACAGTTTCTCGTTGTGGAGTTTCTAGATATGAAATTTCTAGTTGCCGAGTCTCTATTTGTGGAGTTTCTAGTTGCGGAGTTTCTAGTTGTGGAGTTTCTGGTTGTGGAGTTTCTAGTTGTGGAGTTTCAAGTTGTGGAGTTTCTAGTTGTGGAGTCTCTAGTTGCGGAGTTTCTAGTTGTGAAGTTTCTAGTTGTGGAGTTCTTAGTGTTAGAGTCTCCTGTTGCGGAGTTTCTAGTTGCGGAGTTTCTAGTTGGGGAGTTTCCAGTTGTGGAGTTTCTAGTTGTGGAGTTTCTACTTGTGGAGTCTCAAGTTGTGGAGTTTAAACTTGTGGAGTTTCAAGTTGTGGAGTCTATAGTTGTGGAGTTTCTAGTTGTAGATTTTCTAGTTGTGGAGTATCTAGTTGTGGATTTTCCCGTTGTGGAGTTTCTAGTTGTTCAGTTGTGGAGTATCTAGTTGTTGAGTTTCTAGTTGCAGAGTCTCTAGTTGTGGAGTTTCTAGTTGTGGAGTTTCTAGTTGAGGAGTTTCAAGTTGTGGAGTTTCTAGTTGTGGAGTCTCAAGTTGTGGACTTTAAACTTGTGGAGTTTCTGGTTGTGGAGTTTCTATTCGTGGAGTTTCTAGTTGTGGAGTTTCGAGTTGTGGAGTCTCTAGTTGTGGAGTTTCTAGTTGTGGAGTTTCCAGTTGCGGAGTATCTAGTTGTTGAGTTTCCCGTTGTGAAGTATCTAGTTGTGGAGTTTCCAGTTGTGGAGTATCTAGTTGTGGAGTTTTAAGTTGTGGAGTTTTTAGTTGCGGAGTTTCTAGTTGCGGAGTTTTTAATAGCGGAGTTTCTAGTTGTGAATTTTCAAGTTGCGGAGTCTCAAGTTGTGGAGTTTCCAGTTGTGGAATTTTTAGTTGTGGAGTTTCTAGTTGTTGAGTTTCTAGTTGTTAAGTCTCTAGTTTTGCAGTTTCTAGTTGTGGAGTTTCTAGATATGGAATTTCTAGTTGCCGAGTCTGTTTTCATGGAGTTTCAAGTTGTGGAGTTTCTAGTTGTGGGGTTTCTAGTTGTGGAGTCTCTAGTTGCGGAGATTCTAGTTGTGGAGTCTCTAGTTGTGGAGTTTCTAGTTGCCGAGTTTCCAGTTGTGGAGTATCTAGTAGTGGAGTTTCCAGTTGTGGAGTTTCTAGTTGTGGAGTTTCTAGTTGCGGAGTCCCTAGTTGTGGAGTTTCTAGTTGCTGAGTCTCAAGCTGCGGAGTTTCAAGTTGTGGAGTTTCTAGTTGTGGAGTCTCAAGTTGTGGAGTTTCAAGTTGTGGAGTTTCAAGTTGTGGAGTCTCTAGTTGTGGAGTTTCTAGTTGCAGAGTATCTAGTTGTGTAGTTTCCAGTTGTGGAGTTTCTAGTTGTGAAGCTGTGGAGTCTCTGGTTGTGGAGTTTTTAGTTGTGGAGTTTCTAGTTGTGGAGTTTCGAGTTGTGGAGTCTCTAGTTGTGGAGTTTCCAGTTGTGGAGTATCTAGTTGTGGAGTTTCCAGTTGTGAAGTATCTAGTTGTGGAGTTTCCAGTTGTTGAGTATCTAGTTGTGGAGTTTTAAGTGGTGAAGATTCTAGTTGCGGAGTTTCTAGTTGCGGAGTTTTTAATAGCGGAGTTTCTAGATGTGAAGTTTCAAGTTGCGGAGTCTCAAGTTTTGGAGTTTCCAGTTGTGGAGTTTTTAGTTGTGGAGTTTCTAGTTGTTGAGTTTCTAGTTGTGAAGTCTCTAGTTTTGCAGTTACTAGTTGTGGAGTTTCTAGATATGAAATTTCTAGTTGCCGAGTCTGTATTTGTGGAGTTTGTAGTTGTGGAGTTTCTAGTTGTGGAGTTTCTAGTTGTGGAGTCTCTAGTTGCGGAGTTTCTAGTTGCGGAGTTTCTAATTGTGGAGTTTCTGGTTGTGGAGTTTCTAGTTGAGGAGTTTCAAGTTGTGGAGTTTCTAGTTGTGGAGTCTCAAGTTGTGGACTTTAAACTTGTGGAGTTTCTAGTTGTGGAGTTTCTCGTTTTGGAGTTTCTAGTTGTGGAGCTTCTAGTTGTAGAGTCTCCTGTTGCGGAGTTTCTAGTTGCGGAGTTTCTAGTTGTGAAGTTTCTGGTTGTGGAGTTTCTAGTTGAGGAGTTTCAAGTTGAAGAGTTTTAGTTGTGGAGTGTCTAGTTGTGGAGTTTCCAGTTGTGGAGTTTCGAGTTGTGGAGTTTCTAGTTTTGGAGTTTCTAGTCGTGGAGTTTCTAGTTGTAGAGTCTCCTGTTGCGGAGTTTCTAGTTGCGGAGTTTCTAGTTGGGGAGTTTCCAGTTGTGGAGTTTCTAGTTGTGGAGTTTCTATTTGTGGAGTCTCTAGTTGTGTAGTTTCTAGCTGCGGAGTTTCTAGTTGCGGAGTTTCTATTTGTGGAGTTTCTAGCTGCGGAGTTTCTAGTTGCGGAGTCTCTGGTTGTGGAGTTTCTAGTTTCGGAATCTCTAGTTGTGGAGTTTCTAGTTGTGGAGTTTCTAGTTGTGGAGTTTCTAGTTGCGGAGTTTCTAGTTGCGGAGTTTCTAGTTGTGGAGTTTCTGGTTGTGGAGTTTCTAGTTGTGGAGTCTCAAGTTGTGGACTTTAAACTTGTGGAGTTTCTAGTTGTGGAGTTTCTAGTTGTAGAGTCTCCTGTTGCGGAGTTTCTAGTTGGGAAGTTTCTGGTTGTGGAGTTTCTAGTTGAGGAGTTTCAAGTTGAAGAGTTTTTAGTTGTGGAGTGTCTAGTTGTGGAGTTTCCAGTTGTGGAGTTTCGAGTTGTGGAGTTTCTAGTTTTGGAGTTTCTAGTCGTGGAGTTTCTAGTTGTAGAGTCTCCTGTTGCGGAGTTTCTAGTTGCGGAGTTTCTAGTTGGGGAGTTTCCAGTTGTGGAGTTTCTAGTTGTGGAGTTTCTATTTGTGGAGTCTCTAGTTGTGTAGTTTCTAGCTGCGGAGTTTCTAGTTGCGGAGTTTCTATTTGTGGAGTTTCTAGCTGCGGAGTTTCTAGTTGCGGAGTCTCTGGTTGTGGAGTTTCTAGTTGCGGAATCTCTAGTTGTGGAGTTTCTAGTTGTGGAGTTTCTAGTTGTGGAGTTTCTAGTTGCGGAGTTTCTAGTTGCGGAGTTTCTAGTTGTGGAGTTTCTGGTTGTGGAGTTTCTAGTTGTGGAGTCTCAAGTTGTGGACTTTAAACTTGTGGAGTTTCTAGTTGTGGAGTTTCTAGTTGTAGAGTCTCCTGTTGCGGAGTTTCTAGTTAGGAAGTTTCTGGTTGTGGAGTTTCTAGTTGAGGAGTTTCAAGTTGAAGAGTTTTTAGTTGTGGAGTGTCTAGTTGTGGAGTTTCCAGTTGTGGAGTATCTAGTTGTGGAGTTTCCATTTGTGAAGTATCTAGTTGTGGAGTTTCCAGTTGTGGAGTATCTAGTTGTGGAGTTTCAAGTTGTGGAGTTTCTTGTTGCGGAGTTTCTAGTTGCGGAGTTTTTAATAGCGGAGTTTATTGTTGTGGAGTTTCAAGTTGCGAAGTCTCAACTTGTGGAGTTTCCAGTTGTGGAGTTTTTAGTTGTGGAGTTTTTAGTTGTGGAGTTTCTAGTTTTTGAGTTTCTAGTTGTGAAGTCTAGTTTTACAGTTTCTCGTTGTGGAGTTTCTAGATATGAAATTTCTAGTTGCCGAGTCTCTATTTGTGGAGTTTCTAGTTGCGGAGTTTCTAGTTGTGGAGTTTCTGGTTGTGGAGTTTCTAGTTGTGGAGTTTCAAGTTGTGGAGTTTCTAGTTGTGGAGTCTCTAGTTGCGGAGTTTCTAGTTGTGAAGTTTCTAGTTGTGGAGTTTCTAGTTTTGAAGTTTCTAGTTGTGGAGTTTCTAGTGTTAGAGTCTCCTGTTGCGGAGTTTCTAGTTGCGGAGTTTCTAGTTGGGGAGTTTCCAGTTGTGGAGTTTCTAGTTGTGGAGTTTCTACTTGTGGAGTCTCAAGTTGTGGAGTTTAAACTTGTGGAGTTTCAAGTTCTGGAGTCTATAGTTGTGGAGTTTCTAGTTGTAGATTTTCTAGTTGTGGAGTATCTAGTTGTGGATTTTCCAGTTGTGGAGTTTCTAGTTGTTCAGTTGTGGAGTACCTAGTTGTTGAGTTTCTAGTTGCAGAGTCTCTAGTTGTGGAGTTTGAAATTGTGGAGTCTCTAGATGTGGAGTTTCTAGTAGTCGAGTTTCCAGTTGTGGAGTATCTAGTAGTGGAGTTTCGAGTTGTGGAGTTTCTAGTTGTGGAGTTTCTAGTTGTGGAGTCTCTAGTTGCAGAGTTTCTAGTTGTGGAGTTTCTAGTTGTGGAGTTTCAAGTTGTGGAGTCTCTAGTTGTGGAGTTTCCAGTTGTGGAGTATCTAGTTGTGGGGTTTCCAGTTGTGAAGTATCTAGTTGTGGAGTTTCCAGTTGTGGAGTATCTAGTTGTGGAGTTTTAAGTTGTGAAGTTTCTAGTTGCGGAGTTTCTAGTTGCGGAGTTTTTAATAGCGGAGTTTCTAGATGTGAAGTTTCAAGTTGCGGAGTCTCAAGTTGTGGAGTTTCCAGTTGTGGAGTTTTTAGTTGTGGAGTTTCTAGTTGTTGAGTTTCTAGTTGTGAAGTCTCTAGTTTTGCAGTTACTAGTTGTGGAGTTTCTAGATATGGAATTTCTAGTTGCCGAGTCTGTATTTGTGGAGTTTGTAGTTGTGGAGTTTCAGGTTGTGGAGTTTCTAGTTGTGGAGTCTCTAGTTGCGGAGTTTCTAGTTGCGGAGTTTCTAGTTGTGGAGTTTCTGGTTGTGGAGTTTCTAGTTGAGGAGTTTCAAGTTGTGGAGTTTCTAGTTGTGGAGTCTCAAGTTGTGGACTTTAAACTTGCGGAGTTTCTAGTTGTGGAGTTTCTCGTTTTGGAGTTTCTAGTTGTGGAGTTTCTAGTTGTAGAGTCTCCTGTTGCGGAGTTTCTAGTTGTGAAGTTTCTGGTTGTAGAGTTTCTAGTTGAGGAGTTTCAAGTTGAAGAGTTTTTAGTTGTGGAGTGTCTAGTTGTGGAGTTTCCAGTTCTGGAGTTTCGAGTTGTGGAGTTTCTAGTTGTGGAGTCTATAGTTGTGGAGTTTCTAGTTGTAGATTTTCTAGTTGTGGAGTATCTAGTTGTGGATTTTCCAGTTGTGGAGTTTCTAGTTGTTCAGTTGTGGAGTACCTAGTTGTTGAGTTTCTAGTTGCACAGTCTCTAGTTGTGGAGTTTCAAATTGTGGAGTCTCTAGATGTGGAGTTTCTAGTTGTCGAGTTTCCAGTTGTGGAGTATCTAGTAGTGGAGTTTCGAGTTGTGGAGTTTCTAGTTGTGGAGTTTCTAGTTGTGGAGTCCCTAGTTGCGGAGTTTCTAGTTGCGAAGTTTCAATTTGTGGAGTTTCAAGTTGCGGAGTCTCAAGCTGTGGAGTTTCTAGTTGTGGAGTTTCTAGTTGCAGAGTCTCTAGTTGTGGAGTTTCAAGTTGTGGAGTCTCTAGTTGTGGAGTTTCTAGTTGCCGAGTTTCCAGTTGTGGAGTATCTAGTAGTGGAGTTTCCAGTTGTGGAGTTTCTAGTTGTGGAGTTTCTAGTTGCGGAGTCCCTAGTTGTGGAGTTTCTAGTTGCGGAGTATCTTGTTGTGGAGTTTCCAGTTGTGGAGTTTCTAGTTGTGGAGTTTCGAGTTGTGGAGTTTCGAGTTGTGGAGTCTCTAGTTGTGGAGTTTCTAGTTGTGGAGTTTCCAGTTGTGGAGTATCTAGTTGTGGAGTTTCCATTTGTGAAGTATCTAGTTGTGGAGTTTCCAGTTGTGGAGTATCTAGTTGTGGAGTTTCAAGTTGTGGAGTTTCTAGTTGCGGAGTTTCTAGTTGCGGAGTTTTTAATAGCGGAGTTTATTGTTGTGGAGTTTCAAGTTGCGGAGTCTCAAGTTGTGGAGTTTCCAGTTGTGGAGTTTTTAGTTGTGGAGTTTCTAGTTGTTGAGTTTCTAGTTGTGAAGTCTAGTTTTACAGTTTCTCGTTGTGGAGTTTCTAGATATGAAATTTCTAGTTGCCGAGTCTCTATTTGTGGAGTTTCTAGTTGCGGAGTTTCTAGTTGTGGAGTTTCTGGTTGTGGAGTTTCTAGTTGTGGAGTTTCAAGTTGTGGAGTTTCTAGTTGTGGAGTCTCTAGTTGCGGAGTTTCTAGTTGTGAAGTTTCTAGTTGTGGAGTTCCTAGTGTTAGAGTCTCCTGTTGCGGAGTTTCTAGTTGCGGAGTTTCTACTTGTGGAGTCTCAAGTTGTGGAGTTTAAACTTGTGGAGTTTGAAGTTGTGGAGTCTATAGTTGTGGAGTTTCTAGTTGTAGATTTTCTAGTTGTGGAGTATCTAGTTGTGGATTTTCCCGTTGTGGAGTTTCTAGTTGTTCAGTTGTGGAGTATCTAGTTGTTGAGTTTCTAGTTGCAGAGTCTCTAGTTGTGGAGTTTCTAGTTGTGGAGTTTCTAGTTGAGGAGTTTCAAGTTGTGGAGTTTCTAGTTGTGGAGTCTCAAGTTGTGGACTTTAAACTTGTGGAGTTTCTGGTTGTGGAGTTTCTATTCGTGGAGTTTCTAGTTGTGGAGTTTCTATTCGTGGAGTCTCTAGTTGTGGAGTTTCTAGTTGTGGAGTTTCCAGTTGCGGAGTATCTAGTTGTTGAGTTTCCCGTTGTGAAGTATCTAGTTGTGGAGTTTCCAGTTGTGGAGTATCTAGTTGTGGAGTTTTAAGTTGTGGAGTTTTTAGTTGCGGAGTTTCTAGTTGCGGAGTTTTTAATAGAGGAGTTTCTAGTTGTGAATTTTCAAGTTGCGGAGTCTCAAGTTGTGGAGTTTCCAGTTGTGGAATTTTTAGTTGTGGAGTTTCTAGTTGTTGAGTTTCTAGTTGTTAAGTCTCTAGTTTTGCAGTTTCTAGTTGCGGAGTTTCTAGTTGGGGAGTTTCCAGTTGTGGAGTTTCTAGTTGTGGAGTTTCTATTTGTGGAGTCTCTAGTTGTGTAGTTTCTAGCTGCGGAGTTTCTAGTTGCGGAGTTTCTATTTGTGGAGTTTCTAGCTGCGGAGTTTCTAGTTGCGGAGTCTCTGGTTGTGGAGTTTCTAGTTTCGGAATCTCTAGTTGTGGAGTTTCTAGTTGTGGAGTTTCTAGTTGTGGAGTTTCTAGTTGCGGAGTTTCTAGTTGCGGAGTTTCTAGTTGTGGAGTTTCTGGTTGTGGAGTTTCTAGTTGTGGAGTCTCAAGTTGTGGACTTTAAACTTGTGGAGTTTCTAGTTGTGGAGTTTCTAGTTGTAGAGTCTCCTGTTGCGGAGTTTCTAGTTGGGAAGTTTCTGGTTGTGGAGTTTCTAGTTGAGGAGTTTCAAGTTGAAGAGTTTTTAGTTGTGGAGTGTCTAGTTGTGGAGTTTCCAGTTGTGGAGTTTCGAGTTGTGGAGTTTCTAGTTTTGGAGTTTCTAGTCGTGGAGTTTCTAGTTGTAGAGTCTCCTGTTGCGGAGTTTCTAGTTGCGGAGTTTCTAGTTGGGGAGTTTCCAGTTGTGGAGTTTCTAGTTGTGGAGTTTCTATTTGTGGAGTCTCTAGTTGTGTAGTTTCTAGCTGCGGAGTTTCTAGTTGCGGAGTTTCTATTTGTGGAGTTTCTAGCTGCGGAGTTTCTAGTTGCGGAGTCTCTGGTTGTGGAGTTTCTAGTTGCGGAATCTCTAGTTGTGGAGTTTCTAGTTGTGGAGTTTCTAGTTGTGGAGTTTCTAGTTGCGGAGTTTCTAGTTGCGGAGTTTCTAGTTGTGGAGTTTCTGGTTGTGGAGTTTCTAGTTGTGGAGTCTCAAGTTGTGGACTTTAAACTTGTGGAGTTTCTAGTTGTGGAGTTTCTAGTTGTAGAGTCTCCTGTTGCGGAGTTTCTAGTTGGGAAGTTTCTGGTTGTGGAGTTTCTAGTTGAGGAGTTTCAAGTTGAAGAGTTTTTAGTTGTGGAGTGTCTAGTTGTGGAGTTTCCAGTTGTGGAGTATCTAGTTGTGGAGTTTCCATTTGTGAAGTATCTAGTTGTGGAGTTTCCAGTTGTGGAGTATCTAGTTGTGGAGTTTCAAGTTGTGGAGTTTCTTGTTGCGGAGTTTCTAGTTGCGGAGTTTTTAATAGCGGAGTTTATTGTTGTGGAGTTTCAAGTTGCGAAGTCTCAACTTGTGGAGTTTCCAGTTGTGGAGTTTTTAGTTGTGGAGTTTCTAGTTTTTGAGTTTCTAGTTGTGAAGTCTAGTTTTACAGTTTCTCGTTGTGGAGTTTCTAGATATGAAATTTCTAGTTGCCGAGTCTCTATTTGTGGAGTTTCTAGTTGCGGAGTTTCTAGTTGTGGAGTTTCTGGTTGTGGAGTTTCTAGTTGTGGAGTTTCAAGTTGTGGAGTTTCTAGTTGTGGAGTCTCTAGTTGCGGAGTTTCTAGTTGTGAAGTTTCTAGTTGTGGAGTTTCTAGTTTTGAAGTTTCTAGTTGTGGAGTTTCTAGTGTTAGAGTCTCCTGTTGCGGAGTTTCTAGTTGCGGAGTTTCTAGTTGGGGAGTTTCCAGTTGTGGAGTTTCTAGTTGTGGAGTTTCTACTTGTGGAGTCTCAAGTTGTGGAGTTTAAACTTGTGGAGTTTCAAGTTCTGGAGTCTATAGTTGTGGAGTTTCTAGTTGTAGATTTTCTAGTTGTGGAGTATCTAGTTGTGGATTTTCCAGTTGTGGAGTTTCTAGTTGTTCAGTTGTGGAGTACCTAGTTGTTGAGTTTCTAGTTGCAGAGTCTCTAGTTGTGGAGTTTGAAATTGTGGAGTCTCTAGATGTGGAGTTTCTAGTAGTCGAGTTTCCAGTTGTGGAGTATCTAGTAGTGGAGTTTCGAGTTGTGGAGTTTCTAGTTGTGGAGTTTCTAGTTGTGGAGTCTCTAGTTGCAGAGTTTCTAGTTGTGGAGTTTCTAGTTGTGGAGTTTCAAGTTGTGGAGTCTCTAGTTGTGGAGTTTCCAGTTGTGGAGTATCTAGTTGTGGGGTTTCCAGTTGTGAAGTATCTAGTTGTGGAGTTTCCAGTTGTGGAGTATCTAGTTGTGGAGTTTTAAGTTGTGAAGTTTCTAGTTGCGGAGTTTCTAGTTGCGGAGTTTTTAATAGCGGAGTTTCTAGATGTGAAGTTTCAAGTTGCGGAGTCTCAAGTTGTGGAGTTTCCAGTTGTGGAGTTTTTAGTTGTGGAGTTTCTAGTTGTTGAGTTTCTAGTTGTGAAGTCTCTAGTTTTGCAGTTACTAGTTGTGGAGTTTCTAGATATGGAATTTCTAGTTGCCGAGTCTGTATTTGTGGAGTTTGTAGTTGTGGAGTTTCAGGTTGTGGAGTTTCTAGTTGTGGAGTCTCTAGTTGCGGAGTTTCTAGTTGCGGAGTTTCTAGTTGTGGAGTTTCTGGTTGTGGAGTTTCTAGTTGAGGAGTTTCAAGTTGTGGAGTTTCTAGTTGTGGAGTCTCAAGTTGTGGACTTTAAACTTGCGGAGTTTCTAGTTGTGGAGTTTCTCGTTTTGGAGTTTCTAGTTGTGGAGTTTCTAGTTGTAGAGTCTCCTGTTGCGGAGTTTCTAGTTGTGAAGTTTCTGGTTGTAGAGTTTCTAGTTGAGGAGTTTCAAGTTGAATAGTTTTTAGTTGTGGAGTGTCTAGTTGTGGAGTTTCCAGTTCTGGAGTTTCGAGTTGTGGAGTTTCTAGTTGTGGAGTCTATAGTTGTGGAGTTTCTAGTTGTAGATTTTCTAGTTGTGGAGTATCTAGTTGTGGATTTTCCAGTTGTGGAGTTTCTAGTTGTTCAGTTGTGGAGTACCTAGTTGTTGAGTTTCTAGTTGCACAGTCTCTAGTTGTGGAGTTTCAAATTGTGGAGTCTCTAGATGTGGAGTTTCTAGTTGTCGAGTTTCCAGTTGTGGAGTATCTAGTAGTGGAGTTTCGAGTTGTGGAGTTTCTAGTTGTGGAGTTTCTAGTTGTGGAGTCCCTAGTTGCGGAGTTTCTAGTTGCGAAGTTTCAATTTGTGGAGTTTCAAGTTGCGGAGTCTCAAGCTGTGGAGTTTCTAGTTGTGGAGTTTCTAGTTGCAGAGTCTCTAGTTGTGGAGTTTCAAGTTGTGGAGTCTCTAGTTGTGGAGTTTCTAGTTGCCGAGTTTCCAGTTGTGGAGTATCTAGTAGTGGAGTTTCCAGTTGTGGAGTTTCTAGTTGTGGAGTTTCTAGTTGCGGAGTCCCTAGTTGTGGAGTTTCTAGTTGCGGAGTATCTTGTTGTGGAGTTTCCAGTTGTGGAGTTTCTAGTTGTGGAGTTTCGAGTTGTGGAGTTTCGAGTTGTGGAGTCTCTAGTTGTGGAGTTTCTAGTTGTGGAGTTTCCAGTTGTGGAGTATCTAGTTGTGGAGTTTCCATTTGTGAAGTATCTAGTTGTGGAGTTTCCAGTTGTGGAGTATCTAGTTGTGGAGTTTCAAGTTGTGGAGTTTCTAGTTGCGGAGTTTCTAGTTGCGGAGTTTTTAATAGCGGAGTTTATTGTTGTGGAGTTTCAAGTTGCGGAGTCTCAAGTTGTGGAGTTTCCAGTTGTGGAGTTTTTAGTTGTGGAGTTTCTAGTTGTTGAGTTTCTAGTTGTGAAGTCTAGTTTTACAGTTTCTCGTTGTGGAGTTTCTAGATATGAAATTTCTAGTTGCCGAGTCTCTATTTGTGGAGTTTCTAGTTGCGGAGTTTCTAGTTGTGGAGTTTCTGGTTGTGGAGTTTCTAGTTGTGGAGTTTCAAGTTCTGGAGTTTCTAGTTGTGGAGTCTCTAGTTGCGGAGTTTCTAGTTGTGAAGTTTCTAGTTGTGGAGTTCCTAGTGTTAGAGTCTCCTGTTGCGGAGTTTCTAGTTGCGGAGTTTCTACTTGTGGAGTCTCAAGTTGTGGAGTTTAAACTTGTGGAGTTTGAAGTTGTGGAGTCTATAGTTGTGGAGTTTCTAGTTGTAGATTTTCTAGTTGTGGAGTATCTAGTTGTGGATTTTCCCGTTGTGGAGTTTCTAGTTGTTCAGTTGTGGAGTATCTAGTTGTTGAGTTTCTAGTTGCAGAGTCTCTAGTTGTGGAGTTTCTAGTTGTGGAGTTTCTAGTTGAGGAGTTTCAAGTTGTGGAGTTTCTAGTTGTGGAGTCTCAAGTTGTGGACTTTAAACTTGTGGAGTTTCTGGTTGTGGAGTTTCTATTCGTGGAGTTTCTAGTTGTGGAGTTTCTATTCGTGGAGTCTCTAGTTGTGGAGTTTCTAGTTGTGGAGTTTCCAGTTGCGGAGTATCTAGTTGTTGAGTTTCCCGTTGTGAAGTATCTAGTTGTGGAGTTTCCAGTTGTGGAGTATCTAGTTGTGGAGTTTTAAGTTGTGGAGTTTTTAGTTGCGGAGTTTCTAGTTGCGGAGTTTTTAATAGAGGAGTTTCTAGTTGTGAATTTTCAAGTTGCGGAGTCTCAAGTTGTGGAGTTTCCAGTTGTGGAATTTTTAGTTGTGGAGTTTCTAGTTGTTGAGTTTCTAGTTGTTAAGTCTCTAGTTTTGCAGTTTCTAGTTGTGGAGTTTCTAGATATGGAATTTCTAGTTGCCGAGTCTGTTTTCATGGAGTTTCAAGTTGTGGAGTTTCTAGTTGTGGGGTTTCTAGTTGTGGAGTCTCTAGTTGCGGAGTTTCTAGTTGTGGAGTCTCTAGTTGTGGAGTTTCTAGTTGCCGAGTTTCCAGTTGTGGAGTATCTAGTAGTGGAGTTTCCAGTTGTGGAGTTTCTAGTTGTGGAGTTTCTAGTTGCGGAGTCCCTAGTTGTGGAGTTTCTAGTTGCGGAGTCTCAAGCTGCGGAGTTTCAAGTTGTGGAGTTTCTAGTTGTGGAGTCTCAAGTTGTGGAGTTTCAAGTTGTGGAGTTTCAAGTTGTGGAGTCTCTAGTTGTGGAGTTTCTAGTTGCAGAGTATCTAGTTGTGTAGTTTCCAGTTGTGGAGTTTCTAGTTGTGAAGCTGTGGAGTCTCTGGTTGTGGAGTTTTCAGTTGTGGAGTTTCTAGTTGTGGAGTTTCGAGTTGTGGAGTCTCTAGTTGTGGAGTTTCCAGTTGTGGAGTATCTAGTTGTGGAGTTTCCAGTTGTGAAGTATCTAGTTGTGGAGTTTCCAGTTGTTGAGTATCTAGTTGTGGAGTTTTAAGTTGTGAAGATTCTAGTTGCGGAGTTTCTAGTTGCGGAGTTTTTAATAGCGGAGTTTCTAGATGTGAAGTTTCAAGTTGCGGAGTCTCAAGTTTTGGAGTTTCCAGTTGTGGAGTCTTTAGTTGTGGAGTTTCTAGTTGTTGAGTTTCTAGTTGTGAAGTCTCTAGTTTTGCAGTTACTAGTTGTGGAGTTTCTAGATATGGAATTTCTAGTTGCCGAGTCTGTATTTGTGGAGTTTGTAGTTGTGGAGTTTCTAGTTGTGGAGTTTCTAGTTGTGGAGTCTCTAGTTGCGGAGTTTCTAGTTGCGGAGTTTCTAATTGTGGAGTTTCTGGTTGTGGAGTTTCTAGTTGAGGAGTTTCAAGTTGTGGAGTTTCTAGTTGTGGAGTCTCAAGTTGTGGACTTTAAACTTGTGGAGTTTCTAGTTGTGGAGTTTCTCGTTTTGGAGTTTCTAGTTGTGGAGCTTCTAGTTGTAGAGTCTCCTGTTGCGGAGTTTCTAGTTGCGGAGTTTCTAGTTGTGAAGTTTCTGGTTGTGGAGTTTCTAGTTGAGGAGTTTCAAGTTGAAGAGTTTTAGTTGTGGAGTGTCTAGTTGTGGAGTTTCCAGTTGTGGAGTTTCGAGTTGTGGAGTTTCTAGTTTTGGAGTTTCTAGTCGTGGAGTTTCTAGTTGTAGAGTCTCCTGTTGCGGAGTTTCTAGTTGCGGAGTTTCTAGTTGGGGAGTTTCCAGTTGTGGAGTTTCTAGTTGTGGAGTTTCTATTTGTGGAGTCTCTAGTTGTGTAGTTTCTAGCTGCGGAGTTTCTAGTTGCGGAGTTTCTATTTGTGGAGTTTCTAGCTGCGGAGTTTCTAGTTGCGGAGTCTCTGGTTGTGGAGTTTCTAGTTGCGGAATCTCTAGTTGTGGAGTTTCTAGTTGTGGAGTTTCTAGTTGTGGAGTTTCTAGTTGCGGAGTTTCTAGTTGCGGAGTTTCTAGTTGTGGAGTTTCTGGTTGTGGAGTTTCTAGTTGTGGAGTCTCAAGTTGTGGACTTTAAACTTGTGGAGTTTCTAGTTGTGGAGTTTCTAGTTGTAGAGTCTCCTGTTGCGGAGTTTCTAGTTGGGAAGTTTCTGGTTGTGGAGTTTCTAGTTGAGGAGTTTCAAGTTGAAGAGTTTTTAGTTGTGGAGTGTCTAGTTGTGGAGTTTCCAGTTGTGGAGTTTCGAGTTGTGGAGTTTCTAGTTTTGGAGTTTCTAGTCGTGGAGTTTCTAGTTGTAGAGTCTCCTGTTGCGGAGTTTCTAGTTGCGGAGTTTCTAGTTGGGGAGTTTCCAGTTGTGGAGTTTCTAGTTGTGGAGTTTCTATTTGTGGAGTCTCTAGTTGTGTAGTTTCTAGCTGCGGAGTTTCTAGTTGCGGAGTTTCTATTTGTGGAGTTTCTAGCTGCGGAGTTTCTAGTTGCGGAGTCTCTGGTTGTGGAGTTTCTAGTTGCGGAATCTCTAGTTGTGGAGTTTCTAGTTGTGGAGTTTCTAGTTGTGGAGTTTCTAGTTGCGGAGCTTCTAGTTGCGGAGTTTCTAGTTGTGGAGTTTCTGGTTGTGGAGTTTCTAGTTGTGGAGTCTCAAGTTGTGGACTTTAAACTTGTGGAGTTTCTAGTTGTGGAGTTTCTAGTTGTAGAGTCTCCTGTTGCGGAGTTTCTAGTTGGGAAGTTTCTGGTTGTGGAGTTTCTAGTTGAGGAGTTTCAAGTTGAAGAGTTTTTAGTTGTGGAGTGTCTAGTTGTGGAGTTTCCAGTTGTGGAGTATCTAGTTGTGGAGTTTCCATTTGTGAAGTATCTAGTTGTGGAGTTTCCAGTTGTGGAGTATCTAGTTGTGGAGTTTCAAGTTGTGGAGTTTCTTGTTGCGGAGTTTCTAGTTGCGGAGTTTTTAATAGCGGAGTTTATTGTTGTGGAGTTTCAAGTTGCGAAGTCTCAACTTGTGGAGTTTCCAGTTGTGGAGTTTTTAGTTGTGGAGTTTCTAGTTTTTGAGTTTCTAGTTGTGAAGTCTAGTTTTACAGTTTCTCGTTGTGGAGTTTCTAGATATGAAATTTCTAGTTGCCGAGTCTCTATTTGTGGAGTTTCTAGTTGCGGAGTTTCTAGTTGTGGAGTTTCTGGTTGTGGAGTTTCTAGTTGTGGAGTTTCAAGTTGTGGAGTTTCTAGTTGTGGAGTCTCTAGTTGCGGAGTTTCTAGTTGTGAAGTTTCTAGTTGTGGAGTTTCTAGTTTTGAAGTTTCTAGTTGTGGAGTTTCTAGTGTTAGAGTCTCCTGTTGCGGAGTTTCTAGTTGCGGAGTTTCTAGTTGGGGAGTTTCCAGTTGTGGAGTTTCTAGTTGTGGAGTTTCTACTTGTGGAGTCTCAAGTTGTGGAGTTTAAACTTGTGGAGTTTCAAGTTCTGGAGTCTATAGTTGTGGAGTTTCTAGTTGTAGATTTTCTAGTTGTGGAGTATCTAGTTGTGGATTTTCCCGTTGTGGAGTTTCTAGTTGTTCAGTTGTGGAGTATCTAGTTGTTGAGTTTCTAGTTGCAGAGTCTCTAGTTGTGGAGTTTCTAGTTGTGGAGTTTCTAGTTGAGGAGTTTCAAGTTGTGGAGTTTCTAGTTGTGGAGTCTCAAGTTGTGGACTTTAAACTTGTGGAGTTTCTGGTTGTGGAGTTTCTATTCGTGGAGTTTCTAGTTGTGGAGTTTCGAGTTGTGGAGTCTCTAGTTGTGGAGTTTCTAGTTGTGGAGTTTCCAGTTGTGGAGTATCTAGTTGTGGAGTTTTAAGTTGTGGAGTTTTTAGTTGCGGAGTTTCTAGTTGCGGAGTTTTTAATAGCGGAGTTTCTAGTTGTGAATTTTCAAGTTGCGGAGTCTCAAGTTGTGGAGTTTCCAGTTGTGGAATTTTTAGTTGTGGAGTTTCTAGTTGTTGAGTTTCTAGTTGTTAAGTCTCTAGTTTTGCAGTTTCTAGTTGTGGAGTTTCTAGATATGGAATTTCTAGTTGCCGAGTCTGTTTTCATGGAGTTTCAAGTTGTGGAGTTTCTAGTTGTGGGGTTTCTAGTTGTGGAGTCTCTAGTTGCGGAGTTTCTAGTTGTGGAGTCTCTAGTTGTGGAGTTTCTAGTTGCCGAGTTTCCAGTTGTGGAGTATCTAGTAGTGGAGTTTCCAGTTGTGGAGTTTCTAGTTGTGGAGTTTCTAGTTGCGGAGTCCCTAGTTGTGGAGTTTCTAGTTGCGGAGTCTCAAGCTGCGGAGTTTCAAGTTGTGGAGTTTCTAGTTGTGGAGTCTCAAGTTGTGGAGTTTCAAGTTGTGGAGTTTCAAGTTGTGGAGTCTCTAGTTGTGGAGTTTCTAGTTGCAGAGTATCTAGTTGTGTAGTTTCCAGTTGTGGAGTTTCTAGTTGTGAAGCTGTGGAGTCTCTGGTTGTGGAGTTTTTAGTTGTGGAGTTTCTAGTTGTGGAGTTTCGAGTTGTGGAGTCTCTAGTTGTGGAGTTTCCAGTTGTGGAGTATCTAGTTGTGGAGTTTCCAGTTGTGAAGTATCTAGTTGTGGAGTTTCCAGTTGTTGAGTATCTAGTTGTGGAGTTTTAAGTTGTGAAGATTCTAGTTGCGGAGTTTCTAGTTGCGGAGTTTTTAATAGCGGAGTTTCTAGATGTGAAGTTTCAAGTTGCGGAGTCTCAAGTTTTGGAGTTTCCAGTTGTGTAGTTTTTAGTTGTGGAGTTTCTAGTTGTTGAGTTTCTAGTTGTGAAGTCTCTAGTTTTGCAGTTACTAGTTGTGGAGTTTCTAGATATGGAATTTCTAGTTGCCGAGTCTGTATTTGTGGAGTTTGTAGTTGTGGAGTTTCTAGTTGTGGAGTTTCTAGTTGTGGAGTCTCTAGTTGCGGAGTTTCTAGTTGCGGAGTTTCTAATTGTGGAGTTTCTGGTTGTGGAGTTTCTAGTTGAGGAGTTTCAAGTTGTGGAGTTTCTAGTTGTGGAGTCTCAAGTTGTGGACTTTAAACTTGTGGAGTTTCTAGTTGTGGAGTTTCTCGTTTTGGAGTTTCTAGTTGTGGAGCTTCTAGTTGTAGAGTCTCCTGTTGCGGAGTTTCTAGTTGTGAAGTTTCTGGTTGTGGAGTTTCTAGTTGAGGAGTTTCAAGTTGAAGAGTTTTAGTTGTGGAGTGTCTAGTTGTGGAGTTTCCAGTTGTGGAGTTTCGAGTTGTGGAGTTTCTAGTTTTGGAGTTTCTAGTCGTGGAGTTTCTAGTTGTAGAGTCTCCTGTTGCGGAGTTTCTAGTTGCGGAGTTTCTAGTTGGGGAGTTTCCAGTTGTGGAGTTTCTAGTTGTGGAGTTTCTATTTGTGGAGTCTCTAGTTGTGTAGTTTCTAGCTGCGGAGTTTCTAGTTGCGGAGTTTCTATTTGTGGAGTTTCTAGCTGCGGAGTTTCTAGTTGCGGAGTCTCTGGTTGTGGAGTTTCTAGTTGCGGAATCTCTAGTTGTGGAGTTTCTAGTTGTGGAGTTTCTAGTTGTGGAGTTTCTAGTTGCGGAGTTTCTAGTTGCGGAGTTTCTAGTTGTGGAGTTTCTGGTTGTGGAGTTTCTAGTTGTGGAGTCTCAAGTTGTGGACTTTAAACTTGTGGAGTTTCTAGTTGTGGAGTTTCTAGTTGTAGAGTCTCCTGTTGCGGAGTTTCTAGTTGGGAAGTTTCTGGTTGTGGAGTTTCTAGTTGAGGAGTTTCAAGTTGAAGAGTTTTTAGTTGTGGAGTGTCTAGTTGTGGAGTTTCCAGTTGTGGAGTTTCGAGTTGTGGAGTTTCTAGTTTTGGAGTTTCTAGTCGTGGAGTTTCTAGTTGTAGAGTCTCCTGTTGCGGAGTTTCTAGTTGCGGAGTTTCTAGTTGGGGAGTTTCCAGTTGTGGAGTTTCTAGTTGTGGAGTTTCTATTTGTGGAGTCTCTAGTTGTGTAGTTTCTAGCTGCGGAGTTTCTAGTTGCGGAGTTTCTATTTGTGGAGTTTCTAGCTGCGGAGTTTCTAGTTGCGGAGTCTCTGGTTGTGGAGTTTCTAGTTGCGGAATCTCTAGTTGTGGAGTTTCTAGTTGTGGAGTTTCTAGTTGTGGAGTTTCTAGTTGCGGAGCTTCTAGTTGCGGAGTTTCTAGTTGTGGAGTTTCTGGTTGTGGAGTTTCTAGTTGTGGAGTCTCAAGTTGTGGACTTTAAACTTGTGGAGTTTCTAGTTGTGGAGTTTCTAGTTGTAGAGTCTCCTGTTGCGGAGTTTCTAGTTGGGAAGTTTCTGGTTGTGGAGTTTCTAGTTGAGGAGTTTCAAGTTGAAGAGTTTTTAGTTGTGGAGTGTCTAGTTGTGGAGTTTCCAGTTGTGGAGTATCTAGTTGTGGAGTTTCCATTTGTGAAGTATCTAGTTGTGGAGTTTCCAGTTGTGGAGTATCTAGTTGTGGAGTTTCAAGTTGTGGAGTTTCTTGTTGCGGAGTTTCTAGTTGCGGAGTTTTTAATAGCGGAGTTTATTGTTGTGGAGTTTCAAGTTGCGAAGTCTCAACTTGTGGAGTTTCCAGTTGTGGAGTTTTTAGTTGTGGAGTTTCTAGTTTTTGAGTTTCTAGTTGTGAAGTCTAGTTTTACAGTTTCTCGTTGTGGAGTTTCTAGATATGAAATTTCTAGTTGCCGAGTCTCTATTTGTGGAGTTTCTAGTTGCGGAGTTTCTAGTTGTGGAGTTTCTGGTTGTGGAGTTTCTAGTTGTGGAGTTTCAAGTTGTGGAGTTTCTAGTTGTGGAGTCTCTAGTTGCGGAGTTTCTAGTTGTGAAGTTTCTAGTTGTGGAGTTTCTAGTTTTGAAGTTTCTAGTTGTGGAGTTTCTAGTGTTAGAGTCTCCTGTTGCGGAGTTTCTAGTTGCGGAGTTTCTAGTTGGGGAGTTTCCAGTTGTGGAGTTTCTAGTTGTGGAGTTTCTACTTGTGGAGTCTCAAGTTGTGGAGTTTAAACTTGTGGAGTTTCAAGTTCTGGAGTCTATAGTTGTGGAGTTTCTAGTTGTAGATTTTCTAGTTGTGGAGTATCTAGTTGCGGATTTTCCAGTTGTGGAGTTTCTAGTTGTTCAGTTGTGGAGTACCTAGTTGTTGAGTTTCTAGTTGCAGAGTCTCTAGTTGTGGAGTTTCAAATTGTGGAGTCTCTAGATGTGGAGTTTCTAGTAGTCGAGTTTCCAGTTGTGGAGTATCTAGTAGTGGAGTTTCGAGTTGTGGAGTTTCTAGTTGTGGAGTTTCTAGTTGTGGAGTCCCTAGTTGCGGAGTTTCTAGTTGCGAAGTTTCAAGTTGTGGAGTTTCAAGTTGCGGAGTCTCAAGCTGTGGAGTTTCTAGTTGTGGAGTTTCCAGTTGTGGAGTTTCAAGTTGTGGAGTTTCTAGTTGCAGAGTCTCTAGTTGTGGAGTTTCAAGTTGTGGAGTCTCTAGTTGTGGAGTTTCTAGTTGCCGAGTTTCCAGTTGTGGAGTATCTAGTAGTGGAGTTTCCAGATGTGGAGTTTCTAGTTGCGGAGTCCCTAGTTGTGGAGTTTCTAGTTGCGGAGTCTCAAGCTGCGGAGTTTCAAGTTGTGGAGTTTCTAGTTGTGGAGTCTCAAGTTGTGGAGTTTGAAGTTGTGGAGTTTCAAGTTGTGGAGTCTCTAGTTGTGGAGTTTCTAGTTGCAGAGTATCTAGTTGTGGAGTTTCCAGTTGTGGAGTTTCTAGTTGTGAAGCTGTGGAGTCTCTGGTTGTGAAGTTTTTAGTTGTGGAGTTTCTAGTTGTGGAGTTTCGAGTTGTGGAGTCTCTAGTTGTGGAGTTTCCAGTTGTGGAGTATCTAGTTGTGGAGTTTCCAGTTGTGAAGTATCTAGTTGTGGAGTTTCCAGTTGTGGAGTATCTAGTTGTGGAGTTTTAAGTTGTGAAGTTTCTAGTTGCGGAGTTTCTAGTTGCGGAGTTTTTAATAGCGGAGTTTCTAGATGTGAAGTTTCAAGTTGCGGAGTCTCAAGTTGTGGAGTTTCCAGTTGTGGAGTTTTTAGTTGTGGAGTTTCTAGTTGTTGAGTTTCTAGTTGTGAAGTCTCTAGTTTTGCAGTTACTAGTTGTGGAGTTTCTAGATATGGAATTTCTAGTTGCCGAGTCTGTATTTGTGGAGTTTGTAGTTGTGGAGTTTCTAGTTGTGGAGTTTCTAGTTGTGGAGTCTCTAGTTGCGGAGTTTCTAGTTGCGGAGTTTCTAATTGTGGAGTTTCTGGTTGTGGAGTTTCTAGTTGAGGAGTTTCAAGTTGTGGAGTTTCTAGTTGTGGAGTCTCAAGTTGTGGACTTTAAACTTGTGGAGTTTCTAGTTGTGGAGTTTCTCGTTTTGGAGTTTCTAGTTGTGGAGCTTCTAGTTGTAGAGTCTCCTGTTGCGGAGTTTCTAGTTGTGAAGTTTCTGGTTGTGGAGTTTCTAGTTGAGGAGTTTCAAGTTGAAGAGTTTTAGTTGTGGAGTGTCTAGTTGTGGAGTTTCCAGTTGTGGAGTTTCGAGTTGTGGAGTTTCTAGTTTTGGAGTTTCTAGTCGTGGAGTTTCTAGTTGTAGAGTCTCCTGTTGCGGAGTTTCTAGTTGCGGAGTTTCTAGTTGGGGAGTTTCCAGTTGTGGAGTTTCTAGTTGTGGAGTTTCTATTTGTGGAGTCTCTAGTTGTGTAGTTTCTAGCTGCGGAGTTTCTAGTTGCGGAGTTTCTATTTGTGGAGTTTCTAGCTGCGGAGTTTCTAGTTGCGGAGTCTCTGGTTGTGGAGTTTCTAGTTGCGGAATCTCTAGTTGTGGAGTTTCTAGTTGTGGAGTTTCTAGTTGTGGAGTTTCTAGTTGCGGAGTTTCTAGTTGCGGAGTTTCTAGTTGTGGAGTTTCTGGTTGTGGAGTTTCTAGTTGTGGAGTCTCAAGTTGTGGACTTTAAACTTGTGGAGTTTCTAGTTGTGGAGTTTCTAGTTGTAGAGTCTCCTGTTGCGGAGTTTCTAGTTGGGAAGTTTCTGGTTGTGGAGTTTCTAGTTGAGGAGTTTCAAGTTGAAGAGTTTTTAGTTGTGGAGTGTCTAGTTGTGGAGTTTCCAGTTGTGGAGTTTCGAGTTGTGGAGTTTCTAGTTTTGGAGTTTCTAGTCGTGGAGTTTCTAGTTGTAGAGTCTCCTGTTGCGGAGTTTCTAGTTGCGGAGTTTCTAGTTGGGGAGTTTCCAGTTGTGGAGTTTCTAGTTGTGGAGTTTCTATTTGTGGAGTCTCTAGTTGTGTAGTTTCTAGCTGCGGAGTTTCTAGTTGCGGAGTTTCTATTTGTGGAGTTTCTAGCTGCGGAGTTTCTAGTTGCGGAGTCTCTGGTTGTGGAGTTTCTAGTTGCGGAATCTCTAGTTGTGGAGTTTCTAGTTGTGGAGTTTCTAGTTGTGGAGTTTCTAGTTGCGGAGCTTCTAGTTGCGGAGTTTCTAGTTGTGGAGTTTCTGGTTGTGGAGTTTCTAGTTGTGGAGTCTCAAGTTGTGGACTTTAAACTTGTGGAGTTTCTAGTTGTGGAGTTTCTAGTTGTAGAGTCTCCTGTTGCGGAGTTTCTAGTTGGGAAGTTTCTGGTTGTGGAGTTTCTAGTTGAGGAGTTTCAAGTTGAAGAGTTTTTAGTTGTGGAGTGTCTAGTTGTGGAGTTTCCAGTTGTGGAGTATCTAGTTGTGGAGTTTCCATTTGTGAAGTATCTAGTTGTGGAGTTTCCAGTTGTGGAGTATCTAGTTGTGGAGTTTCAAGTTGTGGAGTTTCTTGTTGCGGAGTTTCTAGTTGCGGAGTTTTTAATAGCGGAGTTTATTGTTGTGGAGTTTCAAGTTGCGAAGTCTCAACTTGTGGAGTTTCCAGTTGTGGAGTTTTTAGTTGTGGAGTTTCTAGTTTTTGAGTTTCTAGTTGTGAAGTCTAGTTTTACAGTTTCTCGTTGTGGAGTTTCTAGATATGAAATTTCTAGTTGCCGAGTCTCTATTTGTGGAGTTTCTAGTTGCGGAGTTTCTAGTTGTGGAGTTTCTGGTTGTGGAGTTTCTAGTTGTGGAGTTTCAAGTTGTGGAGTTTCTAGTTGTGGAGTCTCTAGTTGCGGAGTTTCTAGTTGTGAAGTTTCTAGTTGTGGAGTTTCTAGTTTTGAAGTTTCTAGTTGTGGAGTTTCTAGTGTTAGAGTCTCCTGTTGCGGAGTTTCTAGTTGCGGAGTTTCTAGTTGGGGAGTTTCCAGTTGTGGAGTTTCTAGTTGTGGAGTTTCTACTTGTGGAGTCTCAAGTTGTGGAGTTTAAACTTGTGGAGTTTCAAGTTCTGGAGTCTATAGTTGTGGAGTTTCTAGTTGTAGATTTTCTAGTTGTGGAGTATCTAGTTGCGGATTTTCCAGTTGTGGAGTTTCTAGTTGTTCAGTTGTGGAGTACCTAGTTGTTGAGTTTCTAGTTGCAGAGTCTCTAGTTGTGGAGTTTCAAATTGTGGAGTCTCTAGATGTGGAGTTTCTAGTAGTCGAGTTTCCAGTTGTGGAGTATCTAGTAGTGGAGTTTCGAGTTGTGGAGTTTCTAGTTGTGGAGTTTCTAGTTGTGGAGTCCCTAGTTGCGGAGTTTCTAGTTGCGAAGTTTCAAGTTGTGGAGTTTCAAGTTGCGGAGTCTCAAGCTGTGGAGTTTCTAGTTGTGGAGTTTCCAGTTGTGGAGTTTCAAGTTGTGGAGTTTCTAGTTGCAGAGTCTCTAGTTGTGGAGTTTCAAGTTGTGGAGTCTCTAGTTGTGGAGTTTCTAGTTGCCGAGTTTCCAGTTGTGGAGTATCTAGTAGTGGAGTTTCCAGATGTGGAGTTTCTAGTTGCGGAGTCCCTAGTTGTGGAGTTTCTAGTTGCGGAGTCTCAAGCTGCGGAGTTTCAAGTTGTGGAGTTTCTAGTTGTGGAGTCTCAAGTTGTGGAGTTTGAAGTTGTGGAGTTTCAAGTTGTGGAGTCTCTAGTTGTGGAGTTTCTAGTTGCAGAGTATCTAGTTGTGGAGTTTCCAGTTGTGGAGTTTCTAGTTGTGAAGCTGTGGAGTCTCTGGTTGTGAAGTTTTTAGTTGTGGAGTTTCTAGTTGTGGAGTTTCGAGTTGTGGAGTCTCTAGTTGTGGAGTTTCCAGTTGTGGAGTATCTAGTTGTGGAGTTTCCAGTTGTGAAGTATCTAGTTGTGGAGTTTCCAGTTGTGGAGTATCTAGTTGTGGAGTTTTAAGTTGTGAAGTTTCTAGTTGCGGAGTTTCTAGTTGCGGAGTTTTTAATAGCGGAGTTTCTAGATGTGAAGTTTCAAGTTGCGGAGTCTCAAGTTGTGGAGTTTCCAGTTGTGGAGTTTTTAGTTGTGGAGTTTCTAGTTGTTGAGTTTCTAGTTGTGAAGTCTCTAGTTTTGCAGTTACTAGTTGTGGAGTTTCTAGATACGGAATTTCTAGTTGCCGAGTCTGTATTTGTGGAGTTTGTAGTTGTGGAGTTTCTAGTTGTGGAGTTTCTAGTTGTGGAGTCTCTAGTTGCGGAGTTTCTAGTTGCGGAGTTTCTAATTGTGGAGTTTCTGGTTGTGGAGTTTCTAGTTGAGGAGTTTCAAGTTGTGGAGTTTCTAGTTGTGGAGTCTCAAGTTGTGGACTTTAAACTTGTGGAGTTTCTAGTTGTGGAGTTTCTCGTTTTGGAGTTTCTAGTTGTGGAGCTTCTAGTTGTAGAGTCTCCTGTTGCGGAGTTTCTAGTTGTGAAGTTTCTGGTTGTGGAGTTTCTAGTTGAGGAGTTTCAAGTTGAAGAGTTTTAGTTGTGGAGTGTCTAGTTGTGGAGTTTCCAGTTGTGGAGTTTCGAGTTGTGGAGTTTCTAGTTTTGGAGTTTCTAGTCGTGGAGTTTCTAGTTGTAGAGTCTCCTGTTGCGGAGTTTCTAGTTGCGGAGTTTCTAGTTGGGGAGTTTCCAGTTGTGGAGTTTCTAGTTGTGGAGTTTCTATTTGTGGAGTCTCTAGTTGTGTAGTTTCTAGCTGCGGAGTTTCTAGTTGCGGAGTTTCTATTTGTGGAGTTTCTAGCTGCGGAGTTTCTAGTTGCGGAGTCTCTGGTTGTGGAGTTTCTAGTTGCGGAATCTCTAGTTGTGGAGTTTCTAGTTGTGGAGTTTCTAGTTGTGGAGTTTCTAGTTGCGGAGTTTCTAGTTGCGGAGTTTCTAGTTGTGGAGTTTCTGGTTGTGGAGTTTCTAGTTGTGGAGTCTCAAGTTGTGGACTTTAAACTTGTGGAGTTTCTAGTTGTGGAGTTTCTAGTTGTAGAGTCTCCTGTTGCGGAGTTTCTAGTTGGGAAGTTTCTGGTTGTGGAGTTTCTAGTTGAGGAGTTTCAAGTTGAAGAGTTTTTAGTTGTGGAGTGTCTAGTTGTGGAGTTTCCAGTTGTGGAGTTTCGAGTTGTGGAGTTTCTAGTTTTGGAGTTTCTAGTCGTGGAGTTTCTAGTTGTAGAGTCTCCTGTTGCGGAGTTTCTAGTTGGGGAGTTTCCAGTTGTGGAGTTTCTAGTTGTGGAGTTTCTATTTGTGGAGTCTCTAGTTGTGTAGTTTCTAGCTGCGGAGTTTCTAGTTGCGGAGTTTCTATTTGTGGAGTTTCTAGCTGCGGAGTTTCTAGTTGCGGAGTCTCTGGTTGTGGAGTTTCTAGTTGCGGAATCTCTAGTTGTGGAGTTTCTAGTTGTGGAGTTTCTAGTTGTGGAGTTTCTAGTTGCGGAGCTTCTAGTTGCGGAGTTTCTAGTTGTGGAGTTTCTGGTTGTGGAGTTTCTAGTTGTGGAGTCTCAAGTTGTGGACTTTAAACTTGTGGAGTTTCTAGTTGTGGAGTTTCTAGTTGTAGAGTCTCCTGTTGCGGAGTTTCTAGTTGGGAAGTTTCTGGTTGTGGAGTTTCTAGTTGAGGAGTTTCAAGTTGAAGAGTTTTTAGTTGTGGAGTGTCTAGTTGTGGAGTTTCCAGTTGTGGAGTATCTAGTTGTGGAGTTTCCATTTGTGAAGTATCTAGTTGTGGAGTTTCCAGTTGTGGAGTATCTAGTTGTGGAGTTTCAAGTTGTGGAGTTTCTTGTTGCGGAGTTTCTAGTTGCGGAGTTTTTAATAGCGGAGTTTATTCTTGTGGAGTTTCAAGTTGCGAAGTCTCAACTTGTGGAGTTTCCAGTTGTGGAGTTTTTAGTTGTGGAGTTTCTAGTTTTTGAGTTTCTAGTTGTGAAGTCTAGTTTTACAGTTTCTCGTTGTGGAGTTTCTAGATATGAAATTTCTAGTTGCCGAGTCTCTATTTGTGGAGTTTCTAGTTGCGGAGTTTCTAGTTGTGGAGTTTCTGGTTGTGGAGTTTCTAGTTGTGGAGTTTCAAGTTGTGGAGTTTCTAGTTGTGGAGTCTCTAGTTGCGGAGTTTCTAGTTGTGAAGTTTCTAGTTGTGGAGTTTCTAGTTTTGAAGTTTCTAGTTGTGGAGTTTCTAGTGTTAGAGTCTCCTGTTGCGGAGTTTCTAGTTGCGGAGTTTCTAGTTGGGGAGTTTCCAGTTGTGGAGTTTCTAGTTGTGGAGTTTCTACTTGTGGAGTCTCAAGTTGTGGAGTTTAAACTTGTGGAGTTTCAAGTTCTGGAGTCTATAGTTGTGGAGTTTCTAGTTGTAGATTTTCTAGTTGTGGAGTATCTAGTTGTGGATTTTCCAGTTGTGGAGTTTCTAGTTGTTCAGTTGTGGAGTACCTAGTTGTTGAGTTTCTAGTTGCAGAGTCTCTAGTTGTGGAGTTTCAAATTGTGGAGTCTCTAGATGTGGAGTTTCTAGTAGTCGAGTTTCCAGTTGTGGAGTATCTAGTAGTGGAGTTTCGAGTTGTGGAGTTTCTAGTTGTGGAGTTTCTAGTTGTGGAGTCCCTAGTTGCGGAGTTTCTAGTTGCGAAGTTTCAAGTTGTGGAGTTTCAAGTTGCGGAGTCTCAAGCTGTGGAGTTTCTAGTTGTGGAGTTTCCAGTTGTGGAGTTTCAAGTTGTGGAGTTTCTAGTTGCAGAGTCTCTAGTTGTGGAGTTTCAAGTTGTGGAGTCTCTAGTTGTGGAGTTTCTAGTTGCCGAGTTTCCAGTTGTGGAGTATCTAGTAGTGGAGTTTCCAGATGTGGAGTTTCTAGTTGCGGAGTCCCTAGTTGTGGAGTTTCTAGTTGCGGAGTCTCAAGCTGCGGAGTTTCAAGTTGTGGAGTTTCTAGTTGTGGAGTCTCAAGTTGTGGAGTTTGAAGTTGTGGAGTTTCAAGTTGTGGAGTCTCTAGTTGTGGAGTTTCTAGTTGCACAGTATCTAGTTGTGGAGTTTCCAGTTGTGGAGTTTCGAGTTGTGGAGTCTCTAGTTGTGGAGTTTCCAGTTGTGGAGTATCTAGTTGTGGAGTTTCCAGTTGTGAAGTATCTAGTTGTGGAGTTTCCAGTTGTGGAGTATCTAGTTGTGGAGTTTCCAGTTGTGAAGTATCTAGTTGTGGAGTTTCCAGTTGTGGAGTATCTAGTTGTGGAGTTTTAAGTTGTGAAGTTTCTAGTTGCGGAGTTTCTAGTTGCGGAGTTTTTAATAGCGGAGTTTCTAGATGTGAAGTTTCAAGTTGCGGAGTCTCAAGTTGTGGAGTTTCCAGTTGTGGAGTTTTTAGTTGTGGAGTTTCGAGTTGTTGAGTTTCTAGTTGTGAAGTCTCTAGTTTTGCAGTTACTAGTTGTGGAGTTTCTAGATATGGAATTTCTAGTTGCCGAGTCTGTATTTGTGGAGTTTGTAGTTGTGGAGTTTCTAGTTGTGGAGTTTCTAGTTGTGGAGTCTCTAGTTGCGGAGTTTCTAGTTGCGGGTTTCTAGTTGTGGAGTTTCTGGTTGTGGAGTTTCTAGTTGAGGAGTTTCAAGTTGTAGAGTTTCTAGTTGTGGAGTCTCAAGTTGTGGACTTTAAACTTGTGGGGTTTCTAGTTGTGGAGTTTCTCGTTTTGGAGTTTCTAGTTGTGGAGTTTCTAGTTGTAGAGTCTCCTGTTGCGGAGTTTCTAGTTGCGGAGTTTCTAGTTGGGGAGTTTTCAGTTGTGGAGTTTCTAGTTGTGGAGTCTCAAGTTGTGAAGTTTACACTTGTGGAGTTTCAAGTTGGGGAGTCTATAGTTGTGGAGTTTCTAGTTGTATATTTTCTAGTTGTGGAGTATCTAGTTGTGGATTTTCCAGTTGTGGAGTTTATAGTTGTTGAGTTGCGCAGTCTCTAGTTGTTGAGTTTCTAGTTGCAGAGTCCCTAGTTGTGGAGTTTCAAGTTGTGGAGTCTCTAGATGTGGAGTTTCCAGTTGTGGAGTTTCCAGTTGTGGAGTATCTAGTAGTGGAGTTTCCAGTTGTGGAGTTTCTAGTTGTGGAGTTTCAAGTTGTGGAGTCTCTAGTCGTAGAGTTTCTAGTTGCCGAGTTTCCAGTTGTGGAGTATCTTGTAGTGGAGTTTCCAGTTGTGGAGTTTCTAGCTGTGGAGTTTCTAGTGGCGGAGTCCATAGTTGTGGAATTTCCAGTTGCGGAGTCTCAAGCTGCGGAGTTTCAAGTTGCGCAGTTTCTAGTTGTGGAGTCTCAAGTTGTGGAGCTTAAAGTTGTGGAGTTTCAAGTTGTGGAGTCTCTAGTTGTGGAGTTGCGGAGTTTCTGGTTGTGCAGTTTCTAGTAGTGGAGTTTCTAGTTGTGGAGTTTCGAGTTGTGGAGTCTCTAGTTGTGGAGTTTCTAGTTGTGGAGTTTCCAGTTGTGGAGTATCTAGTTGTTGAGTTTCCCGTTGTGAAGTATCTAGTTGTGGAGTTTCCAGTTGTGGAGTATCTAGTTGTGGAGTTTTAAGTTGTGGAGTTTTTAGTTGCGGAGTTTCTAGTTGCGGAGTTTTTAATAGCGGAGTTTCTAGTTGTGAATTTTCAAGTTGCGGAGTCTCAAGTTGTGGAGTTTCCAGTTGTGGAGTTCTTAGTTGTGGAGTTTCTAGTTGTTGAGTTTCTAGTTGTGAAGTCTCTAGTTTTGCAGTTTCTAGTTGTGGAGTTTCTAGATATGGAATTTCTAGTTGCCGAGTCTGTTTTAATAGAGTTTGAAGTTGTGGAGTTTCTAGTTGTGGGGTTTCTAGTTGTGGAGTCTCTAGAAGCGGAGTTTCTAGTTGCGGAGTTTCGAGTTGTGGAGTTTCTAGTTGCAGAGTCTCTAGTTTTGGAGTTTCAAGTTGTGGAGTCTCTAGTTGTGGAGTTTCTAGTTGCCGAGTTTTCAGTTGTGGAGTATCTAGTAGTGGAGTTTCCAGTTGTGGAGTCCCTAGTTGTGGAGTTTCTAGTTGCGGAGTCTCAAGCTGTGGAGTTTCAAGTTGTGGAGTTTCTAGGTGTGGAGTCTCAAGTTATGGAGTTTAAAGTTGTGGAGTTTCAAGTTGTGGAGTCTCTAGTTGTGGAGTTTCTAGTTGCAGAGTATCTATTTGTGGAGTTTCCAGTTGTGGAGTTTCTAATTGTGAAGTCGCGGAGTCTCTTTTGTGGAGTTTCTAGTTGTGGAGTTTCTAGTTGAGGTGTTTCAAGTTGAAGAGTTTTAGTTGTGGAGTGTCTAGTTGTGGAGTTTCCAGTTGTGGAGTTTTTAGTTGTGGAGTTTCTAGTTGTTGAGTTTCTAGTTGTGAAGTTTAGTTTTACAGTTTCTCGTTGTGGAGTTTCTAGATATGAAATTTCTAGTTGCCGAGTCTCTATTTGTGGAGTTTCTAGTTGCGGAGTTTCTAGTTGTGGAGTTTCTGGTTGTGGAGTTTCTAGTTGTGGAGTTTAAAGTTGTGGAGTTTCTAGTTGTGGAGTTTCTAGTTTTGAAGTTTCTAGTTGTGGAGTTTCTAGTGTTAGAGTCTCCTGTTGCGGAGTTTCTAGTTGCGGAGTTTCTAGTTGGGGAGTTTCCAGTTGTGGAGTTTCTAGTTGTGGAGTTTCTACTTGTGGAGTCTCAAGTTGTGGAGTTTAAACTTGTGGAGTTTCAAGTTGTGGAGTCTATAGTTGTGGAGTTTCTAGTTGTAGATTTTCTAGTTGTGGAGTATCTAGTTGTGGATTTTCCAGTTGTGGAGTTTCTAGTTGTTCAGTTGTGGAGTACCTAGTTGTTGAGGTTCTAGTTGCAGAGTCTCTAGTTGTGGAGTTTCAAATTGTGGAGTCTCTAGATGTGGAGTTTCTAGTTGTCGAGTTTCCAGTTGTGGAGTATCTAGTAGTGGAGTTTCGAGTTGTGGAGTTTCTAGTTGTGGAGTATCTAGTTGTGGATTTTCCCGTTGTGGAGTTTCTAGTTGTTCAGTTGTGGAGTATCTAGTTGTTGAGTTTCTAGTTGCAGAGTCTCTAGTTTTGGAGTTTCAAATTGTGGAGTCTCTAGATGTGGAGTTTCCAGTTGTGGAGTTTCTAGTTGTGAAGCTGTAGAGTCTCTGGTTGTGGAGTTTTTAGTTGTGGAGTTTCTAGTTGTGGAGTTTCGAGTTGTGGAGTCTCTAGTTGTGGAGTTTCCAGTTGTGGAGTATCTAGTTGTGGAGTTTCCAGTTGTGAAGTATCTAGTTGTGGAGTTTCCAGTTGTGGAGTATCTAGTTGTTGAGTTTTAAGTTGTGAAGTTTCTAGTTGCGGAGTTTCTAGTTGCGGAGTTTTTAATAGCGGAGTTTCTAGATGTGAAGTTTCAAGTTGCGGAGTCTCAAGTTGTGGAGTTTCCAGTTGTGGAGTTTTTAGTTGTGGAGTTTCTAGTTGTTGAGTTTCTAGTTGTGAAGTCTCTAGTTTTGCAGTTACTAGTTGTGGAGTTTCTAGATATGGAATTTCTAGTTGCCGAGTCTGTATTTGTGGAGTTTGTAGTTGTGGAGTTTCTAGTTGTGGAGTTTCTAGTTGTGGAGTCTCTAGTTGCGGAGTTTCTAGTTGCGGAGTTTCTAGTTGTGGAGTTTCTAGTTGTGGAGTTTCTCGTTTTGGAGTTTCTAGTTGTGGAGTTTCTAGTTGTAGAGTCTCCTGTTGCGGAGTTTCTAGTTGTGGAGTTTCTAGTTGCGGAGTCCCTAGTTGTGGAGTTTCTAGTTGCGAAGTCTCAAGCTGCGGAGTTTCAAGTTGTGGAGTTTCTAGTTGTGGAGTCTCAAGTTGTGGAGTTTCAAGTTGTGGAGTTTCAAGTTGTGGAGTCTCTAGTTGTGGAGTTTCTAGTTGCAGAGTATCTAGTTGTGGAGTTTCCAGTTGTGGAGTTTCTAGTTGTGAAGCTGTAGAGTCTCTGGTTGTGGAGTTTTTAGTTGTGGAGTTTCTAGTTGTGGAGTTTCGAGTTGTGGAGTCTCTAGTTGTGGAGTTTCCAGTTGTGGAGTATCTAGTTGTGGAGTTTCCAGTTGTGAAGTATCTAGTTGTGGAGTTTCCAGTTGTGGAGTATCTAGTTGTGGAGTTTTAGGTTGTGGAGTTTTTAGTTGCGGAGTTTCTAGTTGCGGAGTTTTTAATAGCGGAGTTTCTAGTTGTGAATTTTCAAGTTGTGGAGTTTAAACTTGTGGAGTTTCAAGTTGTGGAGTCTATAGTTGTGGAGTTTCTAGTTGTAGATTTTCTAGTTGTGGAGTATCTAGTTGTGGATTTTCCCGTTGTGGAGTTTCTAGTTGTTCAGTTGTGGAGTATCTAGTTGTTGAGTTTCTAGTTGCAGAGTCTCTAGTTGTGGAGTTTCTAGTTGTGGAGTTTCTAGTTGAGGAGTTTCAAGTTGTGGAGTTTCTAGTTGTGAAGTCTCAAGTTGTGGACTTTAAACTTGTGGAGTTTCTGGTTGTGGAGTTTCTATTCGTGGAGTTTCTAGTTGTGGAGTTTCGAGTTGTGGAGTCTCTAGTTGTGGAGTTTCTAGTTGTGGAGTTTCCAGTTGCGGAGTATCTAGTTGTTGAGTTTCCCGTTGTGAAGTATCTAGTTGTGGAGTTTCCAGTTGTGGAGTATCTAGTTGTGGAGTTTTAAGTTGTGGAGTTTTTAGTTGCGGAGTTTCTAGTTGCGGAGTTTTTAATAGCGGAGTTTCTAGTTGTGAATTTTCAAGTTGCGGAGTCTCAAGTTGTGGAGTTTCCAGTTGTGGAATTTTTAGTTGTGCAGTTTCTAGTTGTGGAGTTTCTAGATATGGAATTTCTAGTTGCCGAGTCTGTTTTCATGAAGTTTCAAGTTGTGGAGTTTCTAGTTGTGGGGTTTCTAGTTGTGGAGTCTCTAGTTGCGGAGTTTCTAGTTGTGGAGTCTCTAGTTGTGGAGTTTCTAGTTGCCGAGTTTCCAGTTGTGGAGTATCTAGTAGTGGAGTTTCCAGTTGTGGAGTTTCTAGTTGTGGAGTTTCTAGTTGCGGAGTCCCTAGTTGTGGAGTTTCTAGTTGCGGAGTCTCAAGCTGCGGAGTTTCAAGTTGTGGAGTTTCTAGTTGTGGAGTCTCAAGTTGTGGAGTTTCAAGTTGTGGAGTTTCAAGTTGTGGAGTCTCTAGTTGTGGAGTTTCTAGTTGCAGAGTATCTAGTTGTGTAGTTTCCAGTTGTGGAGTTTCTAGTTGTGAAGCTGTGGAGTCTCTGGTTGTGGAGTTTTTAGTTGTGGAGTTTCTAGTTGTGGAGTTTCGAGTTGTGGAGTCTCTAGTTGTGGAGTTTCCAGTTGTGGAGTTTTAAGTTGTGAAGATTCTAGTTGCGGAGTTTCTAGTTGCGGAGTTTTTAATAGCGGAGTTTCTAGATGTGAAGTTTCAAGTTGCGGAGTCTCAAGTTTTGGAGTTTCCAGTTGTGGAGTTTTTAGTTGTGGAGTTTCTAGTTGTTGAGTTTCTAGTTGTGAAGTCTCTAGTTTTGCAGTTACTAGTTGTGGAGTTTCTAGATATGGAATTTCTAGTTGCCGAGTCTGTATTTGTGGAGTTTGTAGTTGTGGAGTTTCTAGTTGTGGAGTTTCTAGTTGTGGAGTCTCTAGTTGCGGAGTTTCTAGTTGCGGAGTTTCTAGTTGTGGAGTTTCTGGTTGTGGAGTTTCTAGTTGAGGAGTTTCAAGTTGTGGAGTTTCTAGTTGTGGAGTCTCAAGTTGTGGACTTTAAACTTGTGGAGTTTCTAGTTGTGGAGTTTCTCGTTTTGGAGTTTCTAGTTGTGGAGCTTCTAGTTGTAGAGTCTCCTGTTGCGGAGTTTCTAGTTGCGGAGTTTCTAGTTGTGAAGTTTCTGGTTGTGGAGTTTCTAGTTGAGGAGTTTCAAGTTGAAGAGTTTTAGTTGTGGAGTGTCTAGTTGTGGAGTTTCCAGTTGTGGAGTTTCGAGTTGTGGAGTTTCTAGTTTTGGAGTTTCTAGTCGTGGAGTTTCTAGTTGTAGAGTCTCCTGTTGCGGAGTTTCTAGTTGCGGAGTTTCTAGTTGGGGAGTTTCCAGTTGTGGAGTTTCTAGTTGTGGAGTTTCTATTTGTGGAGTCTCTAGTTGTGTAGTTTCTAGCTGCGGAGTTTCTAGTTGCGGAGTTTCTATTTGTGGAGTTTCTAGCTGCGGAGTTTCTAGTTGCGGAGTCTCTGGTTGTGGAGTTTCTAGTTGCGGAATCTCTAGTTGTGGAGTTTCTAGTTGTGGAGTTTCTAGTTGTGGAGTTTCTAGTTGCGGAGTTTCTAGTTGCGGAGTTTCTAGTTGTGGAGTTTCTGGTTGTGGAGTTTCTAGTTGTGGAGTCTCAAGTTGTGGACTTTAAACTTGTGGAGTTTCTAGTTGTGGAGTTTCTAGTTGTAGAGTCTCCTGTTGCGGAGTTTCTAGTTGGGAAGTTTCTGGTTGTGGAGTTTCTAGTTGAGGAGTTTCAAGTTGAAGAGTTTTTAGTTGTGGAGTGTCTAGTTGTGGAGTTTCCAGTTGTGGAGTATCTAGTTGTAGAGTTTCCATTTGTGAAGTATCTAGTTGTGGAGTTTCCAGTTGTGGAGTATCTAGTTGTGGAGTTTCAAGTTGTGGAGTTTCTTGTTGCGGAGTTTCTAGATGCGGAGTTTTTAATAGCGGAGTTTATTGTTGTGGAGTTTCAAGTTGCGAAGTCTCAACTTGTGGAGTTTCCAGTTGTGGAGTTTTTAGTTGTGGAGTTTCTAGTTTTTGAGTTTCTAGTTGTGAAGTCTAGTTTTACAGTTTCTCGTTGTGGAGTTTCTAGATATGAAATTTCTAGTTGCCGAGTCTCTATTTGTGGAGTTTCTAGTTGCGGAGTTTCTAGTTGTGGAGTTTCTGGTTGTGGAGTTTCTAGTTGTGGAGTTTCAAGTTGTGGAGTTTCTAGTTGTGGAGTCTCTTTTTTGCGGAGTTTCTAGTTGTGAAGTTTCTAGTTGTGGAGTTTCTAGTTTTGAAGTTTCTAGTTGTGGAGTTTCTAGTGTTAGAGTCTCCTGTTGCGGAGTTTCTAGTTGCGGAGTTTCTAGTTGGGGAGTTTCCAGTTGTGGAGTTTCTAGTTGTGGAGTTTCTACTTGTGGAGTCTCAAGTTGTGGAGTTTAAACTTGTGGAGTTTCAAGTTCTGGAGTCTATAGTTGTGGAGTTTCTAGTTGTAGATTTTCTAGTTGTGGAGTATCTAGTTGTGGATTTTCCAGTTGTGGAGTTTCTAGTTGTTCAGTTGTGGAGTACCTAGTTGTTGAGTTTCTAGTTGCAGAGTCTCTAGTTGTGGAGTTTCAAATTGTGGAGTCTCTAGATGTGGAGTTTCTAGTAGTCGAGTTTCCAGTTGTGGAGTATCTAGTAGTGGAGTTTCGAGTTGTGGAGTTTCTAGTTGTGGAGTTTCTAGTTGTGGAGTCCCTAGTTGCGGAGTTTCTAGTTGCGAAGTTTCAAGTTGTGGAGTTTCAAGTTGCGGAGTCTCAAGCTGTGGAGTTTCTAGTTGTGGAGTTTCCAGTTGTGGAGTTTCAAGTTGTGGAGTTTCTAGTTGCAGAGTCTCTAGTTGTGGAGTTTCAAGTTGTGGAGTCTCTAGTTGTGGAGTTTCTAGTTGCCGAGTTTCCAGTTGTGGAGTATCTAGTAGTGGAGTGTCCAGATGTGGAGTTTCTAGTTGCGGAGTCCCTAGTTGTGGAGTTTCTAGTTGCGGAGTCTCAAGCTGCGGAGTTTCAAGTTGTGGAGTTTCTAGTTGTGGAGTCTCAAGTTGTGGAGTTTGAAGTTGTGGAGTTTCAAGTTGTGGAGTCTCTAGTTGTGGAGTTTCTAGTTGCAGAGTATCTAGTTGTGGAGTTTCCAGTTGTGGAGTTTCTAGTTGTGAAGCTGTGGAGTCTCTGGTTGTGAAGTTTTTAGTTGTGGAGTTTCTAGTTGTGGAGTTTCGAGTTGTGGAGTCTCTAGTTGTGGAGTTTCCAGTTGTGGAGTATCTAGTTGTGGAGTTTCCAGTTGTGAAGTATCTAGTTGTGGAGTTTCCAGTTGTGGAGTATCTAGTTGTGGAGTTTTAAGTAGTGAAGTTTCTAGTTGCGGAGTTTCTAGTTGCGGAGTTTTTAATAGCGGAGTTTCTAGATGTGAAGTTTCAAGTTGCGGAGTCTCAAGTTGTGGAGTTTCCAGTTGTGGAGTTTTTAGTTGTGGAGTTTCTAGTTGTTGAGTTTCTAGTTGTGAAGTCTCTAGTTTTGCAGTTACTAGTTGTGGAGTTTCTAGATATGGAATTTCTAGTTGCCGAGACTGTATTTGTGGAGTTTGTAGTTGTGGAGTTTCTAGTTGTGGAGTTTCTAGTTGTGGAGTCTCTAGTTGCGGAGTTTCTAGTTGCGGAGTTTCTAGTTGTGGAGTTTCTGGTTGTGGAGTTTCTAGTTGAGGAGTTTCAAGTTGTGGAGTTTCTAGTTGTGGAGTCTCAAGTTGTGGACTTTAAACTTGTGGAGTTTCTAGTTGTGGAGTTTCTCGTTTTGGAGTTTCTAGTTGTGGAGTTTCTAGTTGTAGAGTCTCCTGTTGCGGAGTTTCTAGTTGTGAAGTTTCTGGTTGTGGAGTTTCTAGTTGAGGAGTTTCAAGTTGAAGAGTTTTTAGTTGTGGAGTGTCTAGTTGTGGAGTTTCCAGTTGTGGAGTTTCGAGTTGTGGAGTTTCTAGTTTTGGAGTTTCTAGTCGTGGAGTTTCTAGTTGTAGAGTCTCCTGTTGCGGAGTTTCTAGTTGCGGAGTTTCTAGTTGGGGAGTTTCCAGTTGTGGAGTTTCTAGTTGTGGAGTTTCTATTTGTGGAGTCTCTAGTTGTGTAGTTTCTAGCTGCGGAGTTTCTAGTTGCGGAGTTTCTATTTGTGGAGTTTCTAGCTGCGGAGTTTCTAGTTGCGGAGTCTCTGGTTGTGGAGTTTCTAGTTGCGGAATCTCTAGTTGTGGAGTTTCTAGTTGTGGAGTTTCTAGTTGTGGAGTTTCTAGTTGTGGAGTTTCTAGTTGCGGAGTTTCTAGTTGTGGAGTTTTTAGTTGTGGAGTCTCTAGTTGCAGAGTTTCTAGTTGTGGAGTTTCTAGTTGTGGTGTTTCAAGTTGTGGAGTCTCTAGTTGTGGAGTTTCTAGTTGCGGAGTATCTAGTTGTGGAGTTTCCAGTTGTGGAGTTTCTAGTTGTGGAGTTTCTAGTTGTGGAGTTTCGAGTTGTGGAGTCTCTAGTTGTGGAGTTTCCAGTTGTGGAGTATCTAGTTGTGTAGTTTCCATTTGTGAAGTATCTAGTTGTGGAGTTTCCAGTTGTGGAGTATCTAGTTGTGGAGTTTCAAGTTGTGGAGTTTCTAGTTGCGGAGTTTCTAGTTGCGGAGTTTTTAATAGCGGAGTTTATTGTTGTGGAGTTTCAAGTTGCGGAGTCTCAAGTTGTGGAGTTTCCAGTTGTGGAGTTTTTAGTTGTGGAGTTTCTAGTTGTTGAGTTTCTAGTTGTGAAGTCTAGTTTTACAGTTTCTCGTTGTGGAGTTTCTAGATATGAAATTTCTAGTTGCCGAGTCTCTATTTGTGGAGTTTCTAGTTGCGGAGTTTCTGGTTGTGGAGTTTCTAGCTGTGGAGTTTCAAGTTGTGGAGTTTCTAGTTGTGGAGTCTCTAGTTGCGGAGTTTCTAGTTGTGAAGTTTCTAGTTGTGGAGTTTCTAGTTTTGAAGTTTCTAGTTGTGGAGTTTCTAGTGTTAGAGTCTCCTGTTGCGGAGTTTCTAGTTGCGGAGTTTCTAGTTGGGGAGTTTCCAGTTGTGGAGTTTCTAGTTGTGGAGTTTCTACTTGTGGAGTCTCAAGTTGTGGAGTTTAAACTTGTGGAGTTTCAAGTTGTGGAGTCTATAGTTGTGGAGTTTCTAGTTGTAGATTTTCTAGTTGTGGAGTATCTAGTTGTGGATTTTCCAGTTGTGGAGTTTCTAGTTGTTCAGTTGTGGAGTACCTAGTTGTTGAGTTTCTAGTTGCAGAGTCTCTAGTTGTGGAGTTTCAAATTGTGGTGGCTCCAGATGTGGAGTTTCTAGTTGTCGAGTTTCCAGTTGTGGAGTATCTAGTAGTGGAGTTTCGAGTTGTGGAGTTTCTAGTTGTGGAGTTTCTAGTTGTGGAGTCCCTAGTTGCAGAGTTTCTAGTTGCGAAGTTTCAAGTTGTGGAGTTTCAAGTTGCGGAGTCTCAAGCTGTGGAGTTTCTAGTTGTGGAGTTTCCAGTTGTGGAGTTTCAAGTTGTGGAGTTTCTAGTTGCAGAGTCTCTAGTTGTGGAGTTCCAAGTTGTGGAGTCTCTAGTTGTGGAGTTTCTAGTTGCCGAGTTTCCAGTTGTGGAGTATCTAGTAGTGGAGTTTCCAGTTGTGGAGTTTCTAGTTGTGGAGTTTCTAGTTGCGGAGTCCCTAGTTGTGGAGTTTCTAGTTGCGGAGTCTCAAGCTGCGGAGTTTCAAGTTGTGGAGTTTCTAGTTGTGGAGTCTCAAGTTGTGGAGTTTCAAGTTGTGGAGTTTCAAGTTGTGGAGTCTCTAGTTGTGGAGTTTCTAGTTGCAGAGTATCTAGTTGTGGAGTTTCCAGTTGTGGAGTTTCTAGTTGTGAAGCTGTGGAGTCTCTGGTTGTGAAGTTTTTAGTTGTGGAGTATCTAGTTGTGGAGTTTCCATTTGTGAAGTATCTAGTTGTGGAGTTTCCAGTTGTGGAGTATCTAGTTGTGGAGTTTCAAGTTGTGGAGTTTCTAGTTGCGGAGTTTCTAGTTGCGGAGTTTTTAATAGCGGAGTTTATTGTTGTGGAGTTTCAAGTTGCGGAGTCTCAAGTTGTGGAGTTTCCAGTTGTGGAGTTTTAGTTGTGGAGTTTCTAGTTGTTGAGTTTCTAGTTGTGAAGTCTAGTTTTACAGTTTCTCGTTGTGGAGTTTCTAGATATGAAATTTCTAGTTGCCGAGTCTCTATTTGTGGAGTTTCTAGTTGCGGAGTTTCTAGTTGTGGAGTTTCTGGTTGTGGAGTTTCTAGTTGTGGAGTTTCAAGTTGTGGAGTTTCTAGTTGTGGAGTCTCTAGTTGCGGAGTTTCTAGTTGTGAAGTTTCTAGTTGTGGAGTTTCTAGTTTTGAAGTTTCTAGTTGTGGAGTTTCTAGTGTTAGAGTCTCCTGTTGCGGAGTTTCTAGTTGCGGAGTTTCTAGTTGGGGAGTTTCCAGTTGTGGAGTTTCTAGTTGTGGAGTTTCTACTTGTGGAGTCTCAAGTTGTGGAGTTTAAACTTGTGGAGTTTCAAGTTGTGGAGTCTATAGTTGTGGAGTTTCTAGTTGTAGATTTTCTAGTTGTGGAGTATCTAGTTGTGGATTTTCCAGTTGTGGAGTTTCTAGTTGTTCAGTTGTGGAGTATCTAGTTGTTGAGTTTCTAGTTGCAGAGTCTCTAGTTGTGGAGTTTCAAATTGTGGAGTCTCTAGATGTGGAGTTTCTAGTTGTCGAGTTTCCAGTTGTGGAGTATCTAGTAGTGGAGTTTCGAGTTGTGGAGTTTCTAGTTGTGGAGTTTCTAGTTGTGGAGTCCCTAGTTGCGGAGTTTCTAGTTGCGAAGTTTCAAGTTGTAGAGTTTCAAGTTGTGGAGTCTCAAGCTGTGGAGTTTCTAGTTGTGGAGTTTCCAGTTGTGGAGTTTCGAGTTGTGGAGTTTCTAGTTGCAGAGTCTCTAGTTGTGGAGTTTCAAGTTGTGGAGTCTCTAGTTGTGGAGTTTCTAGTTGCCGAGTTTCCAGTTGTGGAGTATCTAGTAGTGGAGTTTCCAGTTGTGGAGTTTCTAGTTGTGGAGTTTCTAGTTGCGGAGTCCCTAGTTGTGGAGTTTCTAGTTGCGGAGTCTCAAGCTGCGGAGTTTCAAGTTGTGGAGTTTCTAGGTGTGGAGTCTCAAGTTGTGGAGTTTCAAGTTGTGGAGTTTCAAGTTGTGGAGTCTCTAGTTGTGGAGTTTCTAGTTGCAGAGTATCTAGTTGTGGAGTTTCCAGTTGTGGAGTTTCTAGTTGTGGAGTTTCCAGTTGTGGAGTATCTAGTTGTGGAGTTTTAAGTTGTGAAGTTTCTAGTTGCGGAGTTTCTAGTTGCGGAGTTTTTAATAGCGGAGTTTCTAGTTGTGAAGTCTCAAGTTGCGGAGTCTCAAGTTGTGGAGTTTCCAGTTGTGGAGTTTTTAGTTGTGGAGTTTCTAGTTGTTGAGTTTCTAGTTGTGAAGTCTCTAGTTGTGGAGTTTCCAGTTGTGGAGTATCTAGTTGTGGAGTTTCCAGTTGTGAAGTATCTAGTTGTGGAGTTTCCAGTTGTGGAGTATCAAGTTGTGGAGTTTCCAGTTGTGGAGTATCTAGTTGTGGAGTTTTAAGTTGTGAAGTTTCTAGTTGCGGAGTTTCTAGTTGCGGAGTTTTTAATAGCGGAGTTTCTAGATGTGAAGTTTCAAGTTGCGGAGTCTCAAGTTGTGCAGTTTCCAGTTGTGGAGTTTTTAGTTGTGGAGTTTCTAGTTGTTGAGTTTCTAGTTGTGAAGTCTCTAGTTTTGCAGTTACTAGTTGTGGAGTTTCTAGATATGAAATTTCTAGTTGCCGAGTCTGTATTTGTGGAGTTTGTAGTTGTGGAGTTTCAGGTTGTGGAGTTTCTAGTTGTGGAGTCTCTAGTTGCGGAGTTTCTAGTTGCGGAGTTTCTAGTTGTGGAGTTTCTGGTTGTGGAGTTTCTAGTTGAGGAGTTTCAAGTTGTGGAGTTTCTAGTTGTGGAGTCTCAAGTTGTGGACTTTAAACTTGTGGAGTTTCTAGTTGTGGAGTTTCTCGTTTTGGAGTTTCTAGTTGTGGAGTTTCTAGTTGTGGAGTCTCTAGTTGCGGAGTTTCTAGTTGCGGAGTTTCTAGTTGTGGAGTTTCTAGTTGTGGAGTTTCCAGTTGTGGAGTTTCGAGTTGTGGAGTTTCTAGTTGCAGAGTCTCTAGTTGTGGAGTTTCAAGTTGTGGAGTCTCTAGTTGTGGAGTTTCTAGTTGCCGAGTTTCCAGTTGTGGAGTATCTAGTAGTGGAGTTTCCAGTTGTGGAGTTTCTAGTTGTGGAGTTTCTAGTTGCGGAGTCCCTAGTTGTGGAGTTTCTAGTTTCGGAGTCTCAAGCTGCGGAGTTTCAAGTTGTGGAGTTTCTAGTTGTGGAGTCTCAAGTTGTGGAGTTTCAAGTTGTGGAGTTTCAAGTTGTGGAGTCTCTAGTTGTGGAGTTTCTAGTTGCAGAGTATCTAGTTGTGGAGTTTCCAGTTGTGGAGTTTCTAGTTGTGAAGCTGTGGAGTCTCTGGTTGTGGAGTTTTTAGTTGTGGAGTTTCTAGTTGTGGAGTTTCGAGTTGTTGAGTCTCCAGTTGTGGAGTTTCGAGTTGTAGAGTATCTAGTTGTGGAGTTTCCAGTTGTGAAGTATCTAGTTGTGGAGTTTCCAGTTGTGGAGTATCTAGTTGTGGAGTTTTAAGTTGTGAAGTTTCTAGTTGCGGAGTTTCTAGTTGCGGAGTTTTTAATAGCGGAGTTTCTAGATGTGAAGTTTCAAGTTGCGGAGTCTCAAGTTGTGGAGTTTCCAGTTGTGGAGTTTTTAGTTGTGGAGTTTCTAGTTGTTGAGTTTCTAGTTGTGAAGTCTCTAGTTTTGCAGTTACTAGTTGTGGAGTTTCTAGATATGGAATTTCTAGTTGCCGAGTCTGTATTTGTGGAGTTTGTAGTTGTGGAGTTTCAGGTTGTGGAGTTTCTAGTTGTGGAGTCTCTAGTTGCGGAGTTTCTAGTTGCGGAGTTTCTAGTTGTGGAGTTTCTGGTTGTGGAGTTTCTAGTTGAGGAGTTTCAAGTTGTGGAGTTTCTAGTTGTGGAGTCTCAAGTTGTGGACTTTAAACTTGTGGAGTTTCTAGTTGTGGAGTTTCTCGTTTTGGAGTTTCTAGTTGTGGAGTTTCTAGTTGTAGAGTCTCCTGTTGCGGAGTTTCTAGTTGTGAAGTTTCTGGTTGTAGAGTTTCTAGTTGAGGAGTTTCAAGTTGAAGAGTTCTTAGTTGTGGAGTGTCTAGTTGTGGAGTTTCCAGTTCTGGAGTTTCGAGTTGTGGAGTTTCTAGTTTTGGAGTTTCTAGTCGTGGAGTTTCTAGTTGTAGAGTCTCCTGTTGCGGAGTTTCTAGTTGCGGAGTTTCTAGTTGGGGAGTTTCCAGTTGTGGAGTTTCTAGTTGTGGAGTTTCTATTTGTGGAGTCTCTAGTTGTGTAGTTTCTAGCTGCGGAGTTTCTAGTTGCGGAGTTTCTATTTGTGGAGTTTCTAGCTGCGGAGTTTCTAGTTGCGGAGTCTCTGGTTGTGGAGTTTCTAGTTGCGGAATCTCTAGTTGTGGAGTTTCTAGTTGTGGAGTTTCTAGTTGTGGAGTTTCTAGTTGTGGAGTTTCTAGTTGCGGAGTTTCTAGTTGTGGAGTTTCTAGTTGTGGAGTCTCTAGTAGCAGAGTTTCTAGTTGTGGAGTTTCTAGTTGTGGAGTTTCAAGTTGTGGAGTCTCCAGTTGTGGAGTTTCCAGTTGTGGAGTATCTAGTTGTGGGGTTTCCAGTTGTGAAGTATCTAGTTGTGGAGTTTCCAGTTGTGGAGTATCTAGTTGTGGAGTTTTAAGTTGTGAAGTTTCTAGTTGCGGAGTTTCTAGTTGCGGAGTTTTTAATAGCGGAGTTTCTAGATGTGAAGTTTCAAGTTGCAGAGTCTCAAGTTGTGGAGTTTACAGTTGTGGAGTTTTTAGTTGTGGAGTTTCTAGTTGTTGAGTTTCTAGTTGTGAAGTCTCTAGTTTTGCAGTTACTAGTTGTGGAGTTTCTAGATATGGAATTTCTAGTTGCCGAGTCTGTATTTGTGGAGTTTGTAGTTGTGGAGTTTCAGGTTGTGGAGTTTCTAGTTGTGGAGTCTCTAGTTGCGGAGTTTCTAGTTGCGGAGTTTCTAGTTGTGGAGTTTCTGGTTGTGGAGTTTCTAGTTGAGGAGTTTCAAGTTGTGGAGTTTCTAGTTGTGGAGTCTCAAGTTGTGGACTTTAAACTTGCGGAGTTTCTAGTTGTGGAGTTTCTCGTTTTGGAGTTTCTAGTTGTGGAGTTTCTAGTTGTAGAGTCTCCTGTTGCGGAGTTTCTAGTTGTGAAGTTTCTGGTTGTAGAGTTTCTAGTTGAGGAGTTTCAAGTTGAAGAGTTTTTAGTTGTGGAGTGTCTAGTTGTGGAGTTTCCAGTTCTGGAGTTTCGAGTTGTGGAGTTTCTAGTTGTGGAGTCTATAGTTGTGGAGTTTCTAGTTGTAGATTTTCTAGTTGTGGAGTATCTAGTTGTGGATTTTCCAGTTGTGGAGTTTCTAGTTGTTCAGTTGTGGAGTACCTAGTTGTTGAGTTTCTAGTTGCAGAGTCTCTAGTTGTGGAGTTTCAAATTGTGGAGTCTCTAGATGTGGAGTTTCTAGTTGTCGAGTTTCCAGTTGTGGAGTATCTAGTAGTGGAGTTTCGAGTTGTGGAGTTTCTAGTTGTGGAGTTTCTAGGTGTGGAGTCCCTAGTTGCGGAGTTTCTAGTTGCGGAGTATCTTGTTGTGGAGTTTCCAGTTGTGGAGTTTCTAGTTGTGGAGTTTCTAGTTGTGGAGTTTCGAGTTGTGGAGTCTCTAGTTGTGGAGTTTCTAGTTGTGGAGTTTCCAGTTGTGGAGTATCTAGTTGTGGAGTTTCCATTTGTGAAGTATCTAGTTGTGGAGTTTCCAGTTGTGGAGTATCTAGTTGTGGAGTTTCAAGTTGTGGAGTTTCTAGTTGTGGAGTTTCTAGTTGCGGAGTCCCTAGTTGTGGAGTTTCTAGTTGCGGAGTATCTTGTTGTGGAGTTTCCAGTTGTGGAGTTTCTAGTTGTGGAGTTTCTAGTTGTGGAGTTTCGAGTTGTGGAGTCTCTAGTTGTGGAGTTTCTAGTTGTGGAGTTTCCAGTTGTGGAGTATCTAGTTGTGGAGTTTCCATTTGTGAAGTATCTAGTTGTGGAGTTTCCAGTTGTGGAGTATCTAGTTGTGGAGTTTCAAGTTGTGGAGTTTCTAGTTGCGGAGTTTCTAGTTGCGGAGTTTTTAATAGCGGAGTTTATTGTTGTGGAGTTTCAAGTTGCGGAGTCTCAAGTTGTGGAGTTTCCAGTTGTGGAGTTTTTAGTTGTGGAGTTTCTAGTTGTTGAGTTTCTAGTTGTGAAGTCTAGTTTTACAGTTTCTCGTTGTGGAGTTTCTAGATATGAAATTTCTAGTTGCCGAGTCTCTATTTGTGGAGTTTCTAGTTGCGGAGTTTCTAGTTGTGGAGTTTCTGGTTGTGGAGTTTCTAGTTGTGGAGTTTCAAGTTGTGGAGTTTCTAGTTGTGGAGTCTCTAGTTGCGGAGTTTCTAGTTGTGAAGTTTCTAGTTGTGGAGTTCCTAGTGTTAGAGTCTCCTGTTGCGGAGTTTCTAGTTGCGGAGTTTCTAGTTGGGGAGTTTCCAGTTGTGGAGTTTCTAGTTGTGGAGTTTCTACTTGTGGAGTCTCAAGTTGTGGAGTTTAAACTTGTGGAGTTTCAAGTTGTGGAGTCTATAGTTGTGGAGTTTCTAGTTGTAGATTTTCTAGTTGTGGAGTATCTAGTTGTGGATTTTCCCGTTGTGGAGTTTCTAGTTGTTCAGTTGTGGAGTATCTAGTTGTTGAGTTTCTAGTTGCAGAGTCTCTAGTTGTGGAGTTTCTAGTTGTGGAGTTTCTAGTTGAGGAGTTTCAAGTTGTGGAGTTTCTAGTTGTGGAGTCTCAAGTTGTGGACTTTAAACTTGTGGAGTTTCTGGTTGTGGAGTTTCTATTCGTGGAGTTTCTAGTTGTGGAGTTTCGAGTTGTGGAGTCTCTAGTTGTGGAGTTTCTAGTTGTGGAGTTTCCAGTTGCGGAGTATCTAGTTGTTGAGTTTCCCGTTGTGAAGTATCTAGTTGTGGAGTTTCCAGTTGTGGAGTATCTAGTTGTGGAGTTTTAAGTTGTGGAGTTTTTAGTTGCGGAGTTTCTAGTTGCGGAGTTTTTAATAGCGGAGTTTCTAGTTGTGAATTTTCAAGTTGCGGAGTCTCAAGTTGTGGAGTTTCCAGTTGTGGAATTTTTAGTTGTGGAGTTTCTAGTTGTTGAGTTTCTAGTTGTTAAGTCTCTAGTTTTGCAGTTTCTAGTTGTGGAGTTTCTAGATATGGAATTTCTAGTTGCCGAGTCTGTTTTCATGGAGTTTCAAGTTGTGGAGTTTCTAGTTGTGGGGTTTCTAGTTGTGGAGTCTCTAGTTGCGGAGTTTCTAGTTGTGGAGTCTCTAGTTGTGGAGTTTCTAGTTGCCGAGTTTCCAGTTGTGGAGTATCTAGTAGTGGAGTTTCCAGTTGTGGAGTTTCTAGTTGTGGAGTTTCTAGTTGCGGAGTCTCAAGCTGCGGAGTTTCAAGTTGTGGAGTTTCTAGTTGTGGAGTCTCAAGTTGTGGAGTTTCAAGTTGTGGAGTTTCAAGTTGTGGAGTCTCTAGTTGTGGAGTTTCTAGTTGCAGAGTATCTAGTTGTGTAGTTTCCAGTTGTGGAGTTTCTAGTTGTGAAGCTGTGGAGTCTCTGGTTGTGGAGTTTTTAGTTGTGGAGTTTCTAGTTGTGGAGTTTCGAGTTGTGGAGTCTCTAGTTGTGGAGTTTCCAGTTGTGGAGTATCTAGTTGTGGAGTTTCCAGTTGTGAAGTATCTAGTTGTGGAGTTTCCAGTTGTTGAGTATCTAGTTGTGGAGTTTTAAGTTGTGAAGATTCTAGTTGCGGAGTTTCTAGTTGCGGAGTTTTTAATAGCGGAGTTTCTAGATGTGAAGTTTCAAGTTGCGGAGTCTCAAGTTTTGGAGTTTCCAGTTGTGGAGTTTTTAGTTGTGGAGTTTCTAGTTGTTGAGTTTCTAGTTGTGAAGTCTCTAGTTTTGCAGTTACTAGTTGTGGAGTTTCTAGATATGGAATTTCTAGTTGCCGAGTCTGTATTTGTGGAGTTTGTAGTTGTGGAGTTTCTAGTTGTGGAGTTTCTAGTTGTGGAGTCTCTAGTTGCGGAGTTTCTAGTTGCGGAGTTTCTAATTGTGGAGTTTCTGGTTGTGGAGTTTCTAGTTGAGGAGTTTCAAGTTGTGGAGTTTCTAGTTGTGGAGTCTCAAGTTGTGGACTTTAAACTTGTGGAGTTTCTAGTTGTGGAGTTTCTCGTTTTGGAGTTTCTAGTTGTGGAGCTTCTAGTTGTAGAGTCTCCTGTTGCGGAGTTTCTAGTTGCGGAGTTTCTAGTTGTGAAGTTTCTGGTTGTGGAGTTTCTAGTTGAGGAGTTTCAAGTTGAAGAGTTTTAGTTGTGGAGTGTCTAGTTGTGGAGTTTCCAGTTGTGGAGTTTCGAGTTGTGGAGTTTCTAGTTTTGGAGTTTCTAGTCGTGGAGTTTCTAGTTGCAGAGTCTCCTGTTGCGGAGTTTCTAGTTGCGGAGTTTCTAGTTGGGGAGTTTCCAGTTGTGGAGTTTCTAGTTGTGGAGTTTCTATTTGTGGAGTCTCTAGTTGTGTAGTTTCTAGCTGCGGAGTTTCTAGTTACGGAGTTTCTATTTGTGGAGTTTCTAGCTGCGGAGTTTCTAGTTGCGGAGTCTCTGGTTGTGGAGTTTCTAGTTTCGGAATCTCTAGTTGTGGAGTTTCTAGTTGTGGAGTTTGTAGTTGTGGAGTTTCTAGTTGCGGAGTTTCTAGTTGCGGAGTTTCTAGTTGTGGAGTTTCTGGTTGTGGAGTTTCTAGTTGTGGAGTCTCAAGTTGTGGACTTTAAACTTGTGGAGTTTCTAGTTGTGGAGTTTCTAGTTGTAGAGTCTCCTGTTGCGGAGTTTCTAGTTGGGAAGTTTCTGGTTGTGGAGTTTCTAGTTGAGGAGTTTCAAGTTGAAGAGTTTTTAGTTGTGGAGTGTCTAGTTGTGGAGTTTCCAGTTGCGGAGTTTCGAGTTGTGGAGTTTCTAGTTTTGGAGTTTCTAGTCGTGGAGTTTCTAGTTGTAGAGTCTCCTGTTGCGGAGTTTCTAGTAGCGGAGTTTCTAGTTGGGGAGTTTCCAGTTGTGGAGTTTCTAGTTGTGGAGTTTCTATTTGTGGAGTCTCTAGTTGTGTAGTTTCTAGCTGCGGAGTTTCTAGTTGCGGAGTTTCTATTTGTGGAGTTTCTAGCTGCGGAGTTTCTAGTTGCGGAGTCTCTGGTTGTGGAGTTTCTAGTTGCGGAATCTCTAGTTGTGGAGTTTCTAGTTGTGGAGTTTCTAGTTGTGGAGTTTCTAGTTGCGGAGTTTCTAGTTGCGGAGTTTCTAGTTGTGGAGTTTCTGGTTGTGGAGTTTCTAGTTGTGGAGTCTCAAGTTGTGGACTTTAAACTTGTGGAGTTTCTAGTTGTGGAGTTTCTAGTTGTAGAGTCTCCTGTTGCGGAGTTTCTAGTTGGGAAGTTTCTGGTTGTGGAGTTTCTAGTTGAGGAGTTTCAAGTTGAAGAGTTTTTAGTTGTGGAGTGTCTAGTTGTGGAGTTTCCAGTTGTGGAGTATCTAGTTGTGGAGTTTCCATTTGTGAAGTATCTAGTTGTGGAGTTTCCAGTTGTGGAGTATCTAGTTGTGGAGTTTCAAGTTGTGGAGTTTCTTGTTGCGGAGTTTCTAGTTGCGGAGTTTTTAATAGCGGAGTTTATTGTTGTGGAGTTTCAAGTTGCGAAGTCTCAACTTGTGGAGTTTCCAGTTGTGGAGTTTTTAGTTGTGGAGTTTCTAGTTTTTGAGTTTCTAGTTGTGAAGTCTAGTTTTACAGTTTCTCGTTGTGGAGTTTCTAGATATGAAATTTCTAGTTGCCGAGTCTCTATTTGTGGAGTTTCTAGTTGCGGAGTTTCTAGTTGTGGAGTTTCTGGTTGTGGAGTTTCTAGTTGTGGAGTTTCAAGTTGTGGAGTTTCTAGTTGTGGAGTCTCTAGTTGCGGAGTTTCTAGTTGTGAAGTTTCTAGTTGTGGAGTTTCTAGTTTTGAAGTTTCTAGTGTTGGAGTTTCTAGTGTTAGAGTCTCCTGTTGCGGAGTTTCTAGTTGCGGAGTTTCTAGTTGGGGAGTTTCCAGTTGTGGAGTTTCTAGTTGTGGAGTTTCTACTTGTGGAGTCTCAAGTTGTGGAGTTTAAACTTGTGGAGTTTCAAGTTCTGGAGTCTATAGTTGTGGAGTTTCTAGTTGTAGATTTTCTAGTTGTGGAGTATCTAGTTGTGGATTTTCCAGTTGTGGAGTTTCTAGTTGTTCAGTTGTGGAGTACCTAGTTGTTGAGTTTCTAGTTGCAGAGTCTCTAGTTGTGGAGTTTGAAATTGTGGAGTCTCTAGATGTGGAGTTTCTAGTAGTCGAGTTTCCAGTTGTGGAGTATCTAGTAGTGGAGTTTCGAGTTGTGGAGTTTCTAGTTGTGGAGTTTCTAGTTGTGGAGTCTCTAGTTGCAGAGTTTCTAGTTGTGGAGTTTCTAGTTGTGGAGTTTCAAGTTGTAGAGTCTCTAGTTGTGGAGTTTCCAGTTGTGGAGTATCTAGTTGTGGGGTTTCCAGTTGTGAAGTATCTAGTTGTGGAGTTTCCAGTTGTGGAGTATCTAGTTGTGGAGTTTTAAGTTGTGAAGTTTCTAGTTGCGGAGTTTCTAGTTGCGGAGTTTTTAATAGCGGAGTTTCTAGATGTGAAGTTTCAAGTTGCGGAGTCTCAAGTTGTGGAGTTTCCAGTTGTGGAGTTTTTAGTTGTGGAGTTTCTAGTTGTTGAGTTTCTAGTTGTGAAGTCTCTAGTTTTGCAGTTACTAGTTGTGGAGTTTCTAGATATGGAATTTCTAGTTGCCGAGTCTGTATTTGTGGAGTTTGTAGTTGTGGAGTTTCAGGTTGTGGAGTTTCTAGTTGTGGAGTCTCTAGTTGCGGAGTTTCTAGTTGCGGAGTTTCTAGTTGTGGAGTTTCTGGTTGTGGAGTTTCTAGTTGAGGAGTTTCAAGTTGTGGAGTTTCTAGTTGTGGAGTCTCAAGTTGTGGACTTTAAACTTGCGGAGTTTCTAGTTGTGGAGTTTCTCGTTTTGGAGTTTCTAGTTGTGGAGTTTCTAGTTGTAGAGTCTCCTGTTGCGGAGTTTCTAGTTGTGAAGTTTCTGGTTGTAGAGTTTCTAGTTGAGGAGTTTCAAGTTGAAGAGTTTTTAGTTGTGGAGTGTCTAGTTGTGGAGTTTCCAGTTCTGGAGTTTCGAGTTGTGGAGTTTCTAGTTGTGGAGTCTATAGTTGTGGAGTTTCTAGTTGTAGATTTTCTAGTTGTGGAGTATCTAGTTGTGGATTTTCCAGTTGTGGAGTTTCTAGTTGTTCAGTTGTGGAGTACCTAGTTGTTGAGTTTCTAGTTGCAGAGTCTCTAGTTGTGGAGTTTCAAATTGTGGAGTCTCTAGATGTGGAGTTTCTAGTTGTCGAGTTTCCAGTTGTGGAGTATCTAGTAGTGGAGTTTCGAGTTGTGGAGTTTCTAGTTGTGGAGTTTCTAGTTGTGGAGTCCCTAGTTGCGGAGTTTCTAGTTGCGAAGTTTCAATTTGTGGAGTTTCAAGTTGCGGAGTCTCAAGCTGTGGAGTTTCTAGTTGTGGAGTTTCTAGTTGCAGAGTCTCTAGTTGTGGAGTTTCAAGTTGTGGAGTCTCTAGTTGTGGAGTTTCTAGTTGCCGAGTTTCCAGTTGTGGAGTATCTAGTAGTGGAGTTTCCAGTTGTGGAGTTTCTAGTTGTGGAGTTTCTAGTTGCGGAGTCCCTAGTTGTGGAGTTTCTAGTTGCGGAGTATCTTGTTGTGGAGTTTCCAGTTGTGGAGTTTCTAGTTGTGGAGTTTCTAGTTGTGGAGTTTCGAGTTGTGGAGTCTCTAGTTGTGGAGTTTCTAGTTGTGGAGTTTCCAGTTGTGGAGTATCTAGTTGTGGAGTTTCCATTTGTGAAGTATCTAGTTGTGGAGTTTCCAGTTGTGGAGTATCTAGTTGTGGAGTTTCAAGTTGTGGAGTTTCTAGTTGCGGAGTTTCTAGTTGCGGAGTTTTTAATAGCGGAGTTTATTGTTGTGGAGTTTCAAGTTGCGGAGTCTCAAGTTGTGGAGTTTCCAGTTGTGGAGTTTTTAGTTGTGGAGTTTCTAGTTGTTGAGTTTCTAGTTGTGAAGTCTAGTTTTACAGTTTCTCGTTGTGGAGTTTCTAGATATGAAATTTCTAGTTGCCGAGTCTCTATTATGGAGTTTCTAGTTGCGGAGTTTCTAGTTGTGGAGTTTCTGGTTGTGGAGTTTCTAGTTGTGGAGTTTCAAGTTGTGGAGTTTCTAGTTGTGGAGTGTCTAGTTGCGGAGTTTCTAGTTGTGAAGTTTCTAGTTGTGGAGTTCCTAGTGTTAGAGTCTCCTGTTGCGGAGTTTCTAGTTGCGGAGTTTCTAGTTGGGGAGTTTCCAGTTGTGGAGTTTCTAGTTGTGGAGTTTCTACTTGTGGAGTCTCAAGTTGTGGAGTTTAAACTTGTGGAGTTTCAAGTTGTGGAGTCTATAGTTGTGGAGTTTCTAGTTGTAGATTTTCTAGTTGTGGAGTATCTAGTTGTGGATTTT